>NW_026623300.1:1011856-1050546 GCF_030028575.1 Malurus melanocephalus
TTTTTTTTTTTTTTTTTTTTTTTTTTTTTTTTTTTTTTGTTACATCTACTTTTTACTGCTTCTCTGTGCAAGTTATTTTTTTTTTTTTTTTGTTACATCTACTTTTTACTGCTTCTCTGTGCAAGTTATGCTTGATATTTTTTTGTCTGGTTCTTTCACAAATACATGAAAGCAATGTAAGTGTGTGGGGAGGTGGAAACTTGGGTGTATATTATGCAGGGGACTCCTTTCTCACATAGGTGCAACCGAAACTGCCTACAGTGCTTGGGTTCAGCAAGTGCATGGATCAGGTAACTGCAGGATGGAAGCAGCCMAGRTGCATCTGCTGGGTCATCTCAACASATCTGATGGTTAATTCTTGCTTTGCACCTCATTCATAGCCTCAGYCTATAATCAATGTTCTGTCTACACCTTGAATGGATAAATACTTGGGTGAAAAGTCTTGTGCTGGGATGCCTTTGCTGTACCTGTCTCTTTTAGCCATGTATTAACACACACTGTGGCTTACTAAGAGTCCAAATGTCTGTCCATATGTTTTACTTGCTTTACTGTGTGTCTGGGTCGCACTCTCATTGTACTTCTAAGTACTACAGGTTGTAGCAGGACATGACAAGCTAAATGCAAAGTGTCAAAGTCGGGTGTGAATCCACGTTTACTGATTCTCCCCTGTGCCAGCATGAGGAGATGACTGCCAGCAATCCTGGTGCCAATATTTCATGGTAAAAAACCGAGAGGAAACTTCTGTAGGGGACAGTGTGTTATACAAGATGCTGCCATTTTTTACTCTGAAACATTTTTCTTCTATATTGGTAATTACGTATCACGTAGGCATTTTTATTTATAAGGTCAGGTGCATTCTTCACCTTACAGCAAAGCTCCAGAAGACCCTGATCATCTTCAGGACCTTGTTCTGGACTGAATCAGCCAAAGACACAAGCAGTAGCAGGTGAGGAGGTGGGCTGCTGCCCATTCTGGCATGATCCTTTGGGGGATACATCCCAGCCCTTTCCCTCCACACCAAGGAGCAGGTCTGTTCCCTGGCACAGCCAGACGTGTGCCAGTGGGTGCCATATGAAAACGGCATTCTCCAGACATTTATAGGGAGCTCATTGTGGGTAGATTTTCATGGGGATGGCAGAAGATGTCTCCTTAGAGTTTCTCCTTGCCAAATTTCTTATTCCTTTCCACTGCAAGCAGGTGGCAAATCTCTTCAAAGGAACAGATGGATGTATTTAACATTAACAACTAATTTTCCACAGGCGTGTTCTTGGAAACAAATGATCCTTATTTCCTGAGATGGAGAAAAAAAAAAAATCCAGCCCAGAGCAGACTACAAGTGTGGAAAATCTGAAACTGAACACGTTTGAGTTCGGTAAATGCAAAGCAAATGAAAACAGCAGCTTAGAGTGGAAACTGTTGATCCACCAGAAGCAACAAAATGGCCAATTCTGTCTTCATAAAAGATATTAAAAAGTTATATCGGAGCAATTAATACAACCAGGTCTTTTTGACTAACTCCATTTATGGACAATCCAACAGAAATGAGCTTGGCGTCGTCAGCAGCTTTTTCATGCTTGGGTTGCTGTGATGATCTGCAGCTGTGATGACCAGCAACCCTTTCTGTGGAGAAAATGGAGATGCAAAGTTTCTCTTACAAGAGCAAACTTCATTCAGCTTGTTAAACACAGCAGAAAAAGACCGAGGGGGATATGACTACTCTCTTTACACATCTGGGATGAATAGGATGTTCAAGTGAATTGTCAGTGACAGGCATCAGAGGCCAGTCTCAGATGCTGATTGCTCCAGTAGAATAAAAATAAATTCCTTAAAAGTGAAAATAAACCCCAGAAACAAATCCTGCTATTAAAAAAAAAAAAAAAAGCCTTGACATGACTTATTTGCTGGTTGTTTTAAACAGGCTGGTGTTGTTTTGAGTCTCAGTGCACATGTGACTGTCAGGAGAGTGCACAAAGCAGGAGTCCTGCTGAAGAAATGCAGTAAATTTCCTGACAATGCACAGCCATTGAGCAAGGAACTGCTTCTGGTTTGCTGGGGAGGAAAATTGCCAAGAGACCAATAAGATCTCTGTTATCCTTTTTGTAAACTTTAGTGGAAAAATTGCCTGTCCCCTAAGGTATTTTGTAATGTGGAAATAACTTGAACTTCAGCTGCCTGGCAGGGCTGTGCTGTGTTGTATTTCCCTCCCCGCTGTCATGCTACCTGAAAGCCGCACACTTTTCTGGGGCTGGAAGTTGAGGCGGTATGGCCTTTTCCTTCTGGCACCAAATTTTCTTTCCAGTCACAGTAGAGCTTAAAACTTTATTTATTTGCTGCATCAGAGCYCAGCAGCAAGTGTTGAACTCCCYGACAGGCCCCTGGGGTTCTCTCCTRCATGCCTTGTGCCCCCAGACTTTAGTCTGCCAGATGTGCTGGTCTGTGGGGCCAAGAGAAACGGGCAAGTGAAAAAAAAAAAGACTCCTAGGTTTTTTCAAGGTTTTACTATGTTGCCTATTTTGAGAGTGACAGGTTTTTTTCTCTCTTTATTTTTTTCTCTCTTCTTTTTTTTTCTCATGGATGGCTTGGCATGCATCGCTTCTGGCATAGGATGCTTACTCAGAAAGCCTTTGGTTTTGTGCTGGTCTGGATTTATTTTCCCTAAGTGATGATTTTTCCTGGAGCAGGTTCTGAGCAGTGCTGAGGGTGCCTGGCAGATGGTGCTTCATGATGGTGCTGTCCTGCCATACTCTGGTGCTGTTAATGCACCAAGGCACCTGCTTTTGGGTGTGTCCAAATTCTTCTTCTCCAGCAAGAATTAACAACTAAAATGTCCAGAGGAGAAACTCCCATGGCATGTTTCTGTTTTGACTGAGGTGCTGTTTCCAAACTTGTATGAGGGAAGGTTTTAACCACCCTACAAAGTCTGATGGTTTGAGTCTCTCTACTTCATATGTCTCTGTTTCAGAAAAGGTTGTTGTGCACTTCTGGAACATTACTGCTGTTAAAATACTGAAAACTCTTACACCACAGGCTACAGAAAAATCAGCAGTTTCAACAGCCCAAGCTAAAAACGGAGAAAATTGGGCTGTAGGTGGGAATCAATGGAGATGTCAARGTAAAAGGCCAGTGATAAGGAAATCTCTTCCACTGTGCTACTGAAATCTGGGCATTGACTCGGGTGGACACAGTAAAGCTCGGGAAAAGGCTCTCCAAAAAAAAAAGAAAAAAGATCACGAACACTCAGACAAACCAGACTCTAACATTATCATCAAACTGGGTAAAAAGCAGAGCACTAYCACAGTGAATTTGCATGAGTCTTGACCTTCTTTTCAAGCTTATCTCTCCAGCCTGAATAGATAGAAAAACTTTTTTTTTTTCACCGAAAAAGGAAAAAAAAAATCCTGTGTACTCAGACCAAGGGTTCAGTTGAGTCAATATCTTGTTTCCAACAGTGACCAGCAATAAGTGACCACAAAGAGAAGCAAGCCAGGTACCAATACTTCCCTGCTCTGCTCTCCCAGAACTTCTGGTAATTCTGTGCCAGRAATGGTATTTAATAAGCTTTCACAGACCTCTTTTCTTTGTTGGACTTAAGCTATCGCTCCTGGGACTCATGTGAAAGCCTAACTACAAAAACATCCCACAGGCTCTGCAGTTTAATTGTGATTTACTCAAAGCAGAGCTTCCCTTTGCTTGCAGTTCCATTCAGTGCCCTCCAGTTCCTGTRGGGTGGGAGAGAAGGGATGATCATTGCCTGGTGGGACCCTCCTCAGAGCTCCAATGAGGCTGCACCATCCCAACTCATCATCTCCTCTGACAGGGGAGTGTCCCAGTCTTCCCACCTGAATCCAGAGCTCCATCCCTTGGAAGAAACAAAGGGAAACCATTGAATACCTCGAGTGAACTGCAAAGCTCCTCTGGCTGCTCATCCCAGGAGGATGTCCTGTGCCCTTTGTCCTTGTCCTTGTCCCAGACACCCTGGTCTGAACCCTTGCCTCCTCCTCTCCCATTCCAGTGTATCCCTGCCCTCTATCTCCTCTTATGACAGCAKTCCCTGGAAGTTGTGTAAAAGTCAGATGGACTTGGAGTAGAAATGTRACGTGTTTGCAGTTACAGAGTAGCCACAAAATATTTACAGACTATATTTAAGCAGCTGGCAAACACTGTGAGGAATAACTTACMAACAGGCTATCTCCCAGCTCTTCTGAGAGGCAAGAAAATGTAATTATCCTCATTTAACATAGGCAGAGGCTGGGATGAAGTGTGAGCAGACAGCAGCAGCATTGTGGCAGTCCCTTCYTCTCTCCAGCCCAAACCCAGACACTTCACCCTCCCTGACTGCAGGATGTGGTCAAAATCACTGAAATAGCTGGGTTTCAGCTGCATCAGAAATGATGTGGGTTTTTATGACATCAGAAATACAAAACAATCCCCTAGATCTGAGCACTTCAACAACTGAGATGTTGGATCTCAGTGGGATCCAAATTTTGCTACTTAAAATTTCTATCTGTATAATATAGTGAATTTCAACAACAGATTCAATGCACAGCTGGAATTGTCACCAAAACATATGCCTGGGACCATCTCCAGGAATAAWGAATAAATAGCAGGCACTGAATTAATATTTTCCTCACACCTTAATCTGGCATGCCTTGTGGAAGTAACCAGAAATTAATGTAAACATTGTATTTCTAAGGGCAAGGTTTCCAAGTCTTCTCTCTCAAAGAATATAACCTTTTTTATAGCAATTTGGAAGAAGTTTGCCCACATTTCTATTCCAGCCTAGAGGATGTTTCCTTTGTGCATAGTAACAGAAGTGTCTCGTCTCAATATTATCAAACGCTGGCAATGAAAGTCTCAGCATCTTGTGAGTGCATCACATGAAAAAAAATAGATTATTAGACTATTAGAAAAATGCTCTCAGAAAATCAAAGTTACCCTTATAGTGCCTTTGAAAGGAAAGCCCACGGGGGCTCACAGCGCTCACCCAACACAAGTGAGTGAGTCAGGTCTTTCCTCACACGGGCAGGAAGGAGAGAAAGGCAGGGGGAAGCTGCTCTATTTTTAGGTACCTGAGACATGCAGACCTCATGGTGGTGGGGACCTGATAATTACATAAGAAGTCACACCAAGCTTTGCTATTTAGGTCTATCTGGCCTCTTCCTTATCTCAAGTGCCGTACTAGCAGTTCCCGCTCCGAATATCYGTAATCAAAATATATCCAGTGTTTTCCTGGAATCCTCTGCATGAAGTAATGGGCTATTTTACAGCACCTCTTCTCCATAGGCTGTTCTTCCTGGCTAATGATTACAGCTAGCTTCTGCTGCCGTGGCTGTATTGGATCACAGAATTTGTGAGGTGAGTAAAAGAGGGTCATTTACCACCGGGGAGGAGGACTTGTGTTTGAACAGCCTGTCACACTTTGTGGTTTTTGCCTCCAYCCTGCTGCTGCCACCCCTGCTGAGGAAAAGTGTTTTATACAGAAAATGCACTTGAAAAAACCCTTTCAATCACTGGCTTCAGCTCCTGTAGCTGGATGCATCTGAGTGCTTTCACCCTGCTATGGCCCAAAATGCACCCACCTGTGTTATCAGGGGACTGCAAAAGCAGGCAAGAAGGGCTTTGGGTTTAGTCCCTTCTCTTCCACATCAGGGGTATTTTAGGTATTTCTTCAATTCCATGATTAATTTGGAGATTTTATGTCACACCTGARTATCTATGTCCCACTGAGCCCCTCTCTACACAAAAAGTTCATCACGGGTGTCTCCACACCTACTTCATGGGTTTTATTGACAGTGAAAACACTTTCCCAGTTCCACTAGCAGCCAAGGAGGGAGGCAGTGGAAGAAAAGAGGCTGTAATGGGCAAGGGAAACTGTAAAGCCCTTTAATGGCAATATCCCGGGAAAAGCCACATATGTTACTGCAATTTGAAGCAGTGATATTTTTTACAAATATAACCTTTTATTCTCCTGCTGCCCTAGAGCACTGAGAGGAAACAAACCCATTAAAAAGGAGGCCATGGCCTGCAGCTCCCGGAATGTCCTGTGCCACATGCCACAGGGGTATTCTTGGATTTCAGGTGTGCAGAGGCTGTATCCAGCTCCCGGGAACTGGGGTGAATTGAAACATTTCGCCTCATATTAGTAACACAGGGATAGACTCCAGCTGTCTAAATGAAAGCAATTTGTAGTGAGTTTGGGGAGAAACCAGAAACACTAACTGCAGAGGCTTCTGTCGAATTACATATGAACAGTGCTAGAATTTTTTTTTTTTTAAGAAGTGGATGAAAGGTCTCTCTATTTTTATATAGCAGAGTGAAAGTATTAGGTATCTGTGGCAATATTTAGTCCAAAGGAAAGTGAAATTGAACCCAAGTGACATAATGAGAAAGTGTCTGGCAAAGCCTGGTCCAGGGAAAAAGTAGCAGGGATCATTACCTTCTAAAATTTAATTTTCAAGATGTATATGCAATGGAACTGAAAGGAATGGTACAGCTAAAAGCTGTCGTATAGTAGAAGCACACWGTTTTGTGGGGAAAGACAGAGGTGATGGCATTTTAAAGCAGGRGCTGTATGGGCCAAGAAGTGAGAGRGAACATTTTAGTGTTGTGGGCTGAAAGCTGGAAGATTTGCACAAAAGAGAGCAGCAAGCAGGAACACAGCAGGGAAGAAGCAAGTGCAGATTAACCGAGGCAGGATGGAAACTGCCTAAAAGTGGTTCAGCAGGGTAACTTGGAAAATAATTCACAATTGCTTTCAGCTCTTGATCCTTCCTTTCAGACCCTTTTCAGCTCAGCTTTGCCATCACAGCAATTATCTCAGGCAACACCTGAATGATTTTGCTTCCCCTTATAAACTGGGGCTGTGAGGGGATTCTTGAAGAGAAAGAGCTCTGACAGCTTTTTTTTCTCTTATCTCTTCTAGGAAATAAACAGTGGAATGTTTCAGTGTGACCAAAATAAAAGCTGTGTAAAGTAAGAAACCCTTCAAATACACTGKGAAGAATAATTCAAACGAATAGGTAAATTTGAGGGGGCAGATACTATGATTGCAGACATTGTCCCTGCAGCAGTCTGAGGATGTGTCTGCTAATGTGGCCTTTAAATGCTGTACGTTTGTATGTTTGCCTGACTGGTGCAATGAGGGAGGATTTGTTGGAGGCACTGATTTCTCTCTGGTGCTCTATCTGGCTGAGCAGCTTGCTGTAGCTCATTTTACGGCGAGCTGGTGGTTGTTACAGCCCCACTGGCCCTGGAAGCCCAGGCAGAAAATGTAACTTAATAATAGTTACTCACTTTTCCACTAATTACTTTTGGTGTCTTTTGTGGGAGAGAATGCAACTCAATATTGGTTGTGTTCAGAGATACAAGGGTGCTTATTAAAAKAAGAGCTGTGTGCTAACTGAAGAGTAATTTGGGCTTCTAAAACCAGACATTTTTGAAGTGGTGCTTGTCTCCCTATTCCTAGTTTTATGTGGTCTGGAGATCTGCAGGAGAAGCCTAAATGCAAAGAGAGCATGTGCTCTTTCAAGATTATTCTCATTTTTTAAGCTATATATGCACATATATGCACACACACTTGTGTGTATATATATATATATATATATATATATATATATATATATGAGAAAGGATATTACCCAAAGAGAAACAATGAAACAATGCTCCCTCGGGGATTGCCAGAACCCCTTTATTTTCCATTTTTAACTGGTAAACATTGCTCCAAGACTCCCTCCCATCTGTTACCTAAAACTGAGAGATGGAGGAACTGGAGGTCAAAGTTTGAGTTCAGTTTCCTGTGAAACAGCAGAACTGAGATTCCTTAACATGTTAAAGCTTTGCTTAGATGGATTGCTTGTCTCCCAGTTCTTATGAAATTCTTCTAAAGGAAGTATTTTCATCTTAAAATGCATTCTTTCTTGTTTTCCATGCTTCCTCACTGAATGTAACAGTTAACTGCATCTATGGCTTGGCAGTTCTCCCTTTTCTTCATTTTTCTTTTTGCTGTTTTTGAATGTTTTCTTCAAATATAGCCAAATTTTGAAAAGCTGCAGCATAAAAGAGCAAACTGATGGAAAGGAATCTCTGGGTATAGCAGAGTGAAGGGGGTGAGCAGAAGGAAAGAGTCYGAGAGAAAAACCAGGCTTTCCTGCTTTGATGGAAAAAACCCCGATGTTTAAAAATCTATTCAGAACAGTTCTCTGATTTAAGTGTTTTGTGCAAAAATGGAATAACAGAAAAAACAAAGAAAGAAAWTGTGTGGCCCATCTGTGTCTAGCTCTGGTCCTGGTCTGTGAAATCTTAGCTCCCACTTAGAATTTGTTMAAGAGTAAACTGAGAGACAATCTTAAAATGCTGACTGTCTTGCACGATTTGAGCATTTGAACTGAGCTGCTTGGATACATTTTTGCAATATATTATATACAGCACTGAATACTCAATGGCTATTCGCCTAATGGGAAAGAAAATGGAGAGCACATGGGCCAGATTAATAGGGAAAAATGGGACTGTTTCTTTTTTTTTTTTTTTTTTTTTTTTTTTTTTTTTTTTTTTTTTTTTTTTTTTTTTTTTTTTCTACTGGCATGCTTTCACCTACTTTTGTTGGAATTATTAATGATTTATGTTGCCACGCAATATATATAGCTGGTAGAATAGGGCTAAGGTGAAAGAACAATGGGCATTTCAAGTGTACGGCAGCTTTGGGCAGCGAGGTGAGCTGAAGAAAAACAGTGGATTGRAATACAGTCATTAAAATTGTGCCCAAAGTTCACTTTTCTCTACAATAAGCAAGAAATGAGCATCCCCTTCTCCTTCCTCTGCTATTTGGAAGGGGAAACCCTGGAGCCTCTCCTTTTAGGAGGAGGGCTTCAGGGCATGTGGCTGCCAAAGGGCTGTACACTGCAGGGAAAGGAGCTCTGGAGGGAGGCATTTCTTCATTTAAGTGGCAAAAGTAGAAAAGCTACACTATGCCTTTCAGCTTTTGTTTGCTTGGCTATTGAAAAAGAGCTTGACTCATGTGTTGTTAATTGCAATTGACAGATAAACCAGAAAGAACCCAGCCTAGCTGAACCCAACCTTATTTGTATTCTTTTTTCCAGTTCACTTGAACTGGAAATCAGTGAGATGCAATAAATAGAAAGCCATGAGGTTATCATTCACAGAGCCACTTTTCCTAGTAGAACTGTGCTTTAAATCAGCAGGACTGTCAACCCTCTGACACGGCCAGGCTGTAAATACTCAGTCATCGCTTCATTTGGGGTGCTGGGGAGTGGTGAGAAAGGAATGACCAAAAGCTTTCCCAGAAATATGCTGCCCCAAGGATTCATTTGTTCAATAGAGGCTGTGCCAATGCATTGCTCTGCCAGCCCTGAACCTCTATTGAAGTGACTCTGCTGATTTATTCTCAGGATCTGCATTCCCATGTGCGAATTCTGTACCTTTCTCCATTTTACTTCAGGATCTGTAGACTGAAGTTGAATGTTACAGGATTCTGTGTGCAACAGTGCACGGCAAATGTAACTTTGCCCTCTTCCCTTTGCCRTTAGTGTTTAATGCTCTTTTCTTATGTTTTAAAAACATGGCTTTTAAATTTTTTTCTTTTTTATTCAAGAAAATAATAAGAAGGTTTTAAAACTTTATGCACTGTCTGTAACTCTGCAGGAATTAGTCTGGATACTGGCCTTTTGCAATACATGTGACTGGTCCTGATTGTTTGGGTTGGTATCTGAGGATTAAGAGATTTGGGAAAACTTATTCACTCATTCTTTCATGATCCTCTCAGATGCTTTGGCTGATTTTCTGCCTGCCCAAAATGGGGAAATGGAAACAAAGACCTGTGACTCTTTACACCATGCTTCTCACAGCCAGCAAAACCTTCCACTTGTCACTTGGCAGGAAACACCAGGATTCCTGTATGACAGAGTTGCCCCCAATCCATATTTTTTCCTGTGATTTTGGACTTCATATTGTATATGTCAAGTCCTTTACATCATCTGAAAAGTCTGACTCCAATTTTTTTTTCCCTACTGTGCCATTGTACAAGTGCTAAATAGGAATAGTGTCAGGAAACACAATTGCGTATCTGCTGCTAACAGTGGTCACTTTTAAATTCATTAGAGCTGCTTTTTTAAAGTAGTAAAAAAGAGAAGATTCTATTCTTAGGTTCATTATACACCCATAGCCAGAAGCCCATTCCTTCTGCTGKAAATCAGTATAAACCTTGCATCTCCAGTGGTTTTATTAGCCAAGCCAGTGGGAAGAGAGGCCCCTTGGGTAACCCCTAGAGGAGCCTTCTCTCCTGGGATATGGGAAAACACTAGGTGTCACCAGTGAGGTTTTGCTTTTCCCAGCAGTAACACACGCWTTTGAGAACCTACAGCCAATGCTGTTGATAGACCGGCTTCCCAGGATCCAGCTTCCCAGGAACCTGGTGCGTTTTCATAGGAAAGCCAGGAAGAGTCTCTGAAATCCCTGTCTCAGACAAGTCTAGGCAAGAYTTCAGCTTGTCCAGTAAAAATCATGTCAGGATTAGGCTTGATTTTTAAGGCTATTTTTTAAAGCCCACTTTTATGAAGAATGAAAACATTATTAAAATACCRAGTGAAATAGAAATTTTGCTTTGTTTGTCTTTTAGTTATCAGTTGGATCTTACTGAGGATTTGTTTTTTCTCTTCTCTTCTCTGTTGCTCTTTCTCTTCCTCTCTGCACAAATTTCTCCCCACAGTATCCTTAAAATAAAATGGGAATCACTTTTTTTGTTGAGTGGCTGTTTTCTGCTGTTGAGGTGTGAACAGCAGTGTACCCGGTGCCCAGCTCAGCTTCCTGGTCCAAGAGWAACTTTCTGTCCCCTGAGAGGGCAGGGAAATCACTAAAAAAATATTTTAAAACTCAACAAAAAAAAAAATCCTTCAAACACAAAAAATTACAAGGAGAACAGTGAAAAATGTATGAGTGTGAAGCTGCTCTAACAACTTTCAAAGTGGTTAAAACTCCTCAGGCATGAAAAAAATCTGCTTTGCCTCTGTTATGACTTCACTGTCCTCTACTGAGTCCTCTAGACCTCAGAGAATAAAAGGGTCTTGTTTTGACCAAAAGGACATAAACATGTTTTTCATTCTAGACAATGATTCTATCTCCTTTTTATTTCCTCCTGGTCATTTCCAGTGCCAAGTTTGCAAGGATGGAGGTGGCAGCCAGAAAGAGGCAAACTCCAAAAAGAGAGAACCCATTTTATCTATTTTTSACTTCTTTTCCTAGACATATGTGAATTATTAATACTAAAGAAAAGAGKTTTTTTCCAATACATTTTAGGTACCTAGAATTTTTATATTCTTTTTTGAGACCTGCTCTTGGAGCTGCTAGGAATGAGGGAGTTTCATTTCTTTGTGTTTAGGGAATCAACCTGCCACAGATGCTCCAAATTTTCTATTCAGTTCTTGCAGGTGACAGCTGTAATGGCACAAGAGACCTGCAATTCCTGGCACCCACACAGTCTGGCCATAATTTCRGCTCATAAACCTCTACAACATCACATTTCACAAACGAGTGTGCATACTGGGCTAAAAGAAAACCTTTTTGTCACATTTGTCAGTTTTGGCCATACCTCAGACCCCTGCTATAAAAGAAGTGTGGCTCAAGTGGTAGCAGCTATAAAACTAAGATTTATATTTAAGATAAAATCTAATTTACCATCTATGAAATTAAATCAGACTCTCTTCACAGAGTCTAAAAAGCAGATGTATGGCCAAGTCCAGTTCCACTTGGCTGACTRGTGTGAATCCTGGGTTAGACAGCAAGAGCACACTTATCCTTTGGGGGGAAAAAAAAAAAAAAGCAAAAAACATTCAGGAACTTGTGGTTCTTAAGGAATTAACTGTAAGCAGAGAAGATGGCAGCATCTGTGGGAGAGAATGCTGCCATAAATTGCAAAATAYAGCTTAGAGAGTTGGAAATTATGAAATAGCTTTCTATTACCATTAARTGGAGAAACAGTTTTTGAGTCAGTCCTGTCAGGAAAAGAACCATCGCGTAAAACAGCACTAGCTGACATGATCGTATGTCTTGCTCCGCCGTTTGCAACCAGTTTCTGCAGCTACTTCCTAACTAAAATGGTTTCTAAAGAGCARTTTTTCATTAAATCMTAGAACCATCAAGRTTGGAAGAAACCTTTGGATCACCAAGCCCAGCCATCCACCCAGCACTGCCACRGTAACCCCATAACCACAAAAACTCACCAGCACCAGATCCAAATGTCTCTCARACACCTCCAGGGATGGTGACTGCACCACCTCATTGGGCATAACAACCTATTTGAATGTCTAAGGACCCTAACAGTGATAGGGTATATAGATATCTCCCAATCTGATGAAGAAACAGACTTTTCTCCAGAGTTTGCTTCAYCTTCCCAGCTGGAATGGCTGTAGGTGCTAACTTTGCCAAGCACKGGCTGTGCCTCACAAAGCCAGAGAGAAGGTGGGGCAATGTGGTCCTCAATTAAACACTGAATAAAYTTAGGAAGAAGGTCAGTGTTTCTGGAGGAGGGATTGGGAAAAAAATGACTCTTTACTGTTTACATTTTGTCCTCTGTTGAAGAGCTGGTCATTTTTTCASTTCTTAGTCTGTATCTCTGCCTCTGATTCAGCTTTCAAAATAGTCCTTAACTGACAATGCACTTGGCACATCTCTCTTAAAACAAGAGATGTACAAAAACTATTGTGGACCTACAGGATCCATTAACTCAGCCTTTTCTCAGCTGCCTTTTCCTCCTTTAAATTCGGCTGGAATGAACTTATTCTAAATTTTATTTATTTCTGTTGTTCTGAGCTCTCTATGTACAGGGATGATAGGGCTGCTTCTAAAGTAGGAAGTGTTTGTGTTCAGTCCTTTGCCTCTGTTTCTGCCAAGGTATATGGAGTTGTTTTTTTTGGAGTGGCTTTACTCATCTGTTGAGTGAACAAAGCAGTCACCTCCATTTAAAGGTGCTCAAGATCCATTCTTGAGGACCAGCTACRGGAAAAGGGAGGGTTTTATTTTAATCTTTTTATCACCAGATGAGCTTTTTTTCACCTCTGTGGCTGGGGGCAAGACCTTGGGAAGAGAACATTGTTCTCTGGAGGAGGGTTCATAACTTAATGTCAGCAGGGTAACTACGCCCTGTCCCCTTTACATCTTAAAGCAAATAYCTCTCCTTGCTTTGACTCTAAGCCTCGGGGAATTTGTGGATGCACATGGCCAAAACATAGTTTTGAGTGGAAGTGAAAGATGAGGACAAGCAAAGAAATAGACACTCAGAGACTGCGAGGTGTTTTTTAAAGCACGAAGGGTCTACAGCTATCTTTCCATTAAATCCCCTTCGTCACTGCAGGGCTATTATTAGAACAAGAGTACACRAAGTTTTCTGTGTCCATTACATAAAGGCTGCCAATAAATCTCGTTCAGTTCCTTGCTGGCCTCTGCTGTTTCTCCGTAGGGCAGTTTCATTGTTGCCACACTGGTTGTTGACTGGGACTCTAAAAGCCCACAGTGGGAGSAAAATGCTGCCCTTCTGATGTGGGATCTTTTGGCACTTGCTGCWGAGCTCTGTCCAAATGAGCGTGCAAGCAGCAAGTGGACACTCACACCGCCTGCCTACGTGGGAGCTTGGATCAAGAAGCAAAACTCCCCCCAGTTTGTGTATAAATAGARTTGTATATAAAATCCCAACACCATTAGCTTACACAAATTGTGTATGCCAGTCATTCTAAAAATTCTTTCCAAGCAAGCAAATCCTCTATAAATCTAAGAGATAATCAAATACATGTCTTGCAGTCACTTTACACCTTTTGGGACCTCATCAAAACATGCCAGTGCTCTGCCAAAATCCATGACTCTGTCTGTAAATTTTAGCCGTTCCAGGAAGTTTGTGCACCTGATGCAATGTTACTTTTATTAAACCTCCTGCTTCTTTTAGTTCTTTCTTTTAATTCAGCTAGGGTCAAGAGAGGTTTGTAGCCATTGGAATAAAGCTGAATGTGAAGAATGATCGCTACTGGAATGCTACATCCTGTATCCTGTCCTTAGCTGAAGAAATCGATACTTTCCAAAGGCATAGGGAAGAGCAAAAGGCCACCAACTAATAATTTGTTCCTGATATTTTACATGATTCAAGAATTTGAGATTATGTTCAATATCATACATTTTTATGATGAAGCGATAACATAAAATTATTCATACATTTTCTTAAATTTGATTTCTTCTACAGGAAGGCAATTTGTGTTGCATAGCCTTGTTTGCTACTTTCCTATTCTGCTTATATCACTTGGTCCTTCATAAAAAGACTAAACACCATCCAGAAGCATCAGTGAGGTTGCCTTGTCCCAGCTGCTCTGGTGTTTGCTCCAAGATTTCAGTCTTGCAAGGCTGCCAACATCCAGCCTTAATTTATTCCACCCTCTCTCTGGGATAGGAATACCCCCCTAAGGTTATTTATCATCAAAAAGAAGAAAACAGATTTTTGGCATTAGCCAATGGGACATTTAATACTTTCTGTTTCAAAATCTACCCTGACTAACTCCACAAGGAGCCCTCCTGCAGTTCCATAYATCCCTTCTCAACACTTTTACAGACGTGCATTTCTGTGAAATTTCTAGCTTTGAAGGATTTTACCAGCTTTCCTTTTTTTTTTTTTCCTTTTCCTTTTTCATGCATTTTGTTTTGTAGTTTCCCAGGCAGTCCTAGATCTGATGCCTTGCTGAAGTTTAGGCAGATGAAATTTATTCATTTCCGTAGTTTAGCAAAGTGACTCTTGCATCCAGGAGAGCTGAGGAATGAGTCTGACAGCACTGTTCTTTTGCCAATATGCCTCTTTTTGTTCTGGTTTTCATTCACACCTGTATCCACCTCCATCATATGAAAAACTTATTTGTTGTCCTGCATATTTCAGGGTTCACAATAACTATATCTGGCTGTTCAGCTTACAATTTTCCCTGCACATTTGCTCTTGAGTCAGACCTTACTAACAGGATCTCAGGTGACTGACTACAATCCCTGCCTGCTAGAGATCCCTGCCCCCAATCTTGACAGCCACAGTTTGTTGTGCCCACCTTGCTTCAGCCCTGGATGGGCTCTTGTGATGAGAGCTGTCCCTGGCAATGCAGGGACCTGCTCCAGCCCTGGATTCATTGTGCATCTACACAGGAATCAGTGCATTCCTGACTTCCTAGGAAATCACTGGGCAGGCCAGACAGAACACTATGCAGATGAACTGCTCAAATCCTTTCAGAAAGATCAGTGAAACAGGGTGGAGGAAGTTATGCAAAAGTCTGGCTAGACAGACCCAAAAAAAAAAAAGAAAAAAACATAAACCCACGCCCTCTGTCTGGTGATCCTGATGACTGAACAACAGTGGAAACACGTCTATTTGCCAAAAAGAGCTTCCCTACTCCTTACAAGGAGCTGTGTACACTCATCYCTATCTTTGTGGTCTTCTTAAGCACTTGCATCTCCAGTGCAAAGAATGAAAAGCTGGTCAAAATTCGTCACTGGAATGAAATGTGAGTTTCCTGCCATCACTCATCCTTTACCTCTTCCTTTCTCTGTGAATAGATAAGGAGGTGGTTCTCTCCAGAAGGGTTTGTTTGCTTTGTGAGGCATTTCAAGCCGAGCGCCCGAGGCTGTAAGGTTAATGCTGCAGGACAGGGTGTATTGTTTCTCAAATCAAGTTCTGATTTGTGCAAGAAGGAAAGAAGTAATTTCTCATGCTGTTTTCCCCTGTCGTAAATAGAGATGGTTAGAAGCAAATTTTTGCAAAGGTTTTGGTGAGACATGGAAAATGTGCTCTGTTCTCTCTGTTTGCAATCAGCCTTCTCATCTTTTTTTTCTTCTAACCAGCTATTTTGGAATAAGTCTGATTAGCGTACTCGTAGTACATATTTTGAATTATTGCATTGTAAAATGTTTTATGGTGTGTTATGTACTGCATGCACGATGCGTTATTTTCTTAAATCTACCAGCAATTATTTTTTTCTTTGGCACTTCCTGTCAGCTAAACAGAGATAACTGAATTTGGATGTGAATTTTATGGGTGGAGAGGGAAGGAAAAGAGGAGGTGGAGGGGGAAGGAGCAGCAAATTGTTTTGCACAGAGCCTCTGGGCCGGAGCCATGCTTTTGTTTAAAAACATAGATATATACCCAGTGACTGCTAACGTTAAAAATAGCATAATGGCAATAATCTATGAGAAGGCCTAAGTTATAGGTCATGTAGCTATTAATGAAAACCACCTATGGCTCCTAAGTGTCWTTTGCCACATGTTGGGTACATGTTTGGTCTCAGTCCAGAAGGTTTGTGAGATGAGGGAAACCAGCCCACAGAGGCTAATCCGGTAATTCTTGTATGTGCCTCTGACCTCACAGAAAAGTCTCCTAATCCACGGACCAGTCCAGTGAGAAACATACTGAGGTTGGGTGAGAGCTGCTGCCCTGTTAAGAGGCCTGGGAGCAGGCTGGAGGAGGGGAGGAGCAGGATCTGTGCTTAGGATCTGGATCGTGCCTCATGGAGGGAAGCTTTTCRCGATTTTTCCCTGCTGGGCTAGGAGTGGTGGAAACCATGCCCACAAAAGAGAGGTGGAAATATTTTTATAGCTGCTTATACTTGCACTGCCCGGATTATCCAGATACTGCAAGGATGAATGCAGTAAYGCTTGCAAGTTACTCAGCTCCTACTGTGTCGCAAGCTATATGAGGTAATAGAGAAATATTTCATTCATTTCCAGGGACCAGCTCACTGGCCCTTTTCCAGCAGCACTGTAAACTTGTAAAACTGATGGATCGGTTTCCCAAGGGTCTTTATTACCAAGACTTCTGACTTCTCAGCAACTGGAACAGCCTTGTAAACTATTCAGAACATGCAAGATGCTTAAAATAAGCTTGCAATTAGTGTTCCCCAGGGTTTTGTGCTGGACTTCTTTTCCCAAAGACTCTTTTCTGTCATATTTAGCACAGGAGAATTGGATGAGACTCTCTCGGGGCTTATCTCTGTCAACAGGAAAAGGGCACTTCTAAATGAAGTTAAGTGCTACTGCTCCCTTCCTCAGARGCAGAAAACACTGCAATGACTAAGCTAAGGTCTCCAGTCAGTTTAAAAATTCCAACCGTTGGGATGACTTGGATCTGCTTCCAAAGGGGCTTAGCACAAATATGTGTATAACTGAATTTCAAACATAGTTCCRCATGTGAATCAAACTCCACAAAATGCCATTATTTTGACTTTTGCCATATAAAGTACGAACTGGTGTGTGCCTCGTGTCTCTCTCAGCTGTCTTGCTTTGATACCAATGTCCCTCTGTGTCATTAAGGCAACTGGTTCCCGARTGAAGCTGCCTTCTGTTTGCTGACACCTGGAGCACAGACCAGGTACATTACCATTGCACATGTGATAGTGGATTAATTTTTCATTTTCTTATCTTTAGAGAGATTCTATTTTAAAAAGTTGAAACAATATTTAGACATTTAATAATAACATATATTATAAATAATATAATATATATAAATGTAGAATATTATATAAAATACATATTTATATATATATATGTCATCAGGCTATACTGGTAACATATTTTTTTCTCTGTAAAGGAAAAAAAGAAATTCAAGTTGCTCATGCATACTGCTGGATGATAAAAGCTGTGAGCTGTGAGCTGTGCCCTTCCCCTTCAGTTTCAGGCAAATAAAAATAAAACAGGAGCAGAAGAACCACTTTGTTCCCCAGCCCTGCCCCCGGGTGTATAAATAGCAGGAGGCCCTGTGCCTGAATGGCTGCTGGAGTTCCGCTCATTCCAGGGATCTTCGGACACCCTCTTATCAAAACAGAAAAGGCTGACTTCACTCCTGCTGTCCCCTGATTGATTTCATGTTGGAAACAGGTAACACAACAGCTTGCATTGTCCTTGAATTAGCCACCTACTTCCAGAGGTCAAACAAACAGGCTGAAGGTCCCGAAACTCACTTCAGCTAATTGCTGCCAAAATTCCTTCTCCACGAAAGAAGCAGGGGCTGGAGCAGTCCCGGGTGACAAATGTTCTCCAGGGAGACGGACAGAAACCATCCTGAGCAGGCTAACGAGGGGTATCGAGCTACAGGGCTGGGGAAGAGGCGAAATGCGAGACCAAGTCCAGTGCCAATTTTAAACTTAGGAGCTGGAGCCTCAGAAAGTTTCTACTTGATTTTAATAGGCTTTGAAGTTTTGGTCAAGCTGAGGTGGAGCTGAGCRCTGGCATTAGGACATGGCTGTCAGATTCAATCCTGGAGCTCAGGAGGCTGAGTTTTACACCAGGCACCAGCATGGCCCTTTACTTGCTGAAAGTTTTCTGGCATCAGCATTTCCTACCAGCTTTCTGCTTTTGTATTTTTAGAAGCAATGTGAGTTTAGAGGTGGTGGCTAAAACTTTTCACTCTTCTCCCTCTCATTTTCACTGTTTCCTCCTGCCACCTGTTTTCTAGCTGTTGCTTTAACTAGCCCCATATATATTTTTCTGTCKCTTAGCACAGACACTGCAGGTACTGCTGTGCAACCTGTGTCATGCATTTCAGCACGTACACTGTGCCCAAAGTGATTAATGGCACTGTTCTCTCGCTCTCRTGTATTCTTTAGAATGAAAGCTTAGAGAGGATTGTATCACTGTGCTTTGGAGGGTGGTTCTCATGCGAGGAGAAGGAAAGCACAGGCCTGTGCCCAGCTGATAGGTTGCAGGCACTTCATGTTCCTCCAAAGTACTGTCAGCTCCTGTTTAACCCTGGATTGATTGATGTGACTCCATATCCCACCTGTAGCTGCGCAGATGCTCTGGACAGGCAGCTTGGAAAGCCAATTGCAGTAGGTCCTGCTTCACTGGCAGCTGTTTATTTATAGCCTGACCTCTGCAGGAAATGGCTGATACATTTTTCCATATGTGGGTATAGTAAATAAGCTCAGAGAATAACCCAGATATCCATAGTTATGAATTASCCATGTTAGGTGACCACCTTGCTGATAGGAAGCATGGACGAGAAATACTTCAACTGAAGCTTTTTCTTTCTTTTCCCCTTTCCTTAAATTGCCTAAGAGAGTGTTTTACCCTTGCTTTAACAGCTTRAACTCTAAAATACTGTTTTCTCCATATTTTGTTTCCTATCCTGTTTTGAAACAAACAGGGTTCTAAACAGCTGATTTAGTTTAAGATGTTCATTGCAGGACTAGGTGACTTTTTAAGATCCCTTCCAACCAAAACTAGTCTATGATTCTATGACACTGCTAAGTTYTCTGCTCTTGCTGCCTTGCCAACATTGGCACAATAATGTTTTGTGTCTAAGACATCATGAAACRTCCCTATAATTTGATACTGGTTCCCTCTGTTTCTATCTTCGCTCAGACCTCTGAGAAGCCTTTGACTCCTGTGGCTTTGGTCTGAACATCCCTACAGACAGAGCTTGCAGCCCTTCCACACTTTGCTCCCAGCACGGCTTCTTGCGCTTGCCAAGGGCAGCCCGTGTCAGACTAACCTCACAGCTGTCCTGTCACTGAGATTACAAACAAAGGCAATGTGTCAGATTTCATTCATCTGAGCTTTAGGACAGCATCTGATGTTCTCCTTCAAGCCTGACACTGCCAAAACCATCATTTTTACGCAAGGTGAGCAGGAAGACTGCCGCAGGGAAAATTGCTACAAAAAGTACCAGGCAGAAAGGTGTTAATGTAGTTTGTTTATATACTTGTATATAATTGTATAAATATATGGTTATAAAATTAAAATATCTTGAAATCTTTCCTGCTTATTGTTTTCATCAGTAAACAAGGCACAAAGACTGCAAGTTTGCTAATGACTTTKGTGAAGGACAAAAGTTGGGAGTTCCATCTGGAGGGTGGAAGATCTGAAAATGTTATGGGAAGAACAACGTGACAAAGGTAAATTCAGAAGAGTAGCTAACAAATGCACACATATGGATATAATTTATCAGTAAACTGAAAGGGGAAGAAAAGTAGATCAACTGGGTGATTCTGTAGTACCTTTGGAGCACAGATACAATTTTTTTTGAAGAGGGAGATGTCATTCTAGGACACGTCAGTCAAGATATTTCCAGTGGAAACACYAAATCCGCGACAGAAGATGACATCAGTAAGATGTCCTAAGGACACTACACATGATTTTGATATCTCATGCCCATGGAGAATACAAACTCGAACAGGTGTAAGGAAAGGCTAGTGAGATCGCCAGGAGTGCCACAGTCTTTCCTTACAAATGGAAGCCAAGGCAACCTCAACTTGTTCGGCCCAGGAAAATGAAGGTTGACAGGGGATACCGTTTCCCTCTAAAAATACCCAGGAGTCAAACAGCAGTCAGGGGGAGAAGAACTATTTAAACCCATATGTGCCTAAACTTAGTCTGGAAATAAGATGCAGGTTGCCAGATATTAAAACAAACAGGGGCAAGAACAGCCTTCCGATGGGAACAGCTGGGACCAGAAAAGCACAAGCACTTTTAAGATGTAAATTCAGTTTGGAAGAAACCATTTTGGGAGGAAAAGGCTCAGGCTGAAGCTTGATGACACTCCAGTTTATGTGATTCCTGGAACCGCCCAGGCAGGGCACGGCAGTTTCTCACTGTCAGTGAGGGATGCTCCTAGGTACCTGTGGTCCCTTATGTCCCCCTTGCTCATCTTGATTTATGTACAGCATTTCGGCCAAAAATATCAGCACAATGCAGGTTTCAGTCTTCAGAAGGTAACACCCAGATCTGTGTGGCAGCCAACCTTGTAAAATCAACAAGGAACTGGTGTTTTCACAAGTAAAYAATTGCAAAATAATTCACACATAAATATGACACTGGTGTGTACAAGTTTGCTTCAAATTCTTAAAATGTATAAATATAAGCTTCTCTGGCAGCTATTTCTTTTTTTTCTCCCCATTCTCCTCTGTCAGTAAAGATTAGATATATTTTATTTACTGTGGGAATGGCTATTAGTTGATATAATATTTTTTTGTGGGCAGCAGTTAAAATAAGATCTCCTGGATATGTTCTCAGATCTTGAACTGCAGGCATGTACTGCTCTCATTCCTGTTTCATATTTCTCTGGGGAAAAAACCCCAAACAACTGTAGAGGTGGTTGCCAAGGCCTAGAGTGGTTCCTCTGTATGCGCAGGTTTTTATATGGATTTACTTAAGCAGTTATAAAGTCCAGGGCCGCTAAGTCAATGTAACAGGAAAGATAGGTTGGGTTTTTTTTTCTTAGTTTATTTCCATATATTGTTGGACCAGCTAACACTCTGGTGTGTCACTACTTTGAACTATGTTAATTTTTGTACTGGTTCAGTTATGTAAACTGGCTGAAATGCTTTGACTTGACCTCCCTTGCCAAGGCAATCTATTACACTCCAGTCTACAGGCAAAACTGCACCTCTCCTCCCACGGTATCAGTTAATATAAATAACTGCAAGGATCACTCTGAAAGTTTGGCTGTTTACCTGCCAAACCCAACTTAATTGGTATTCATGGTGAATCTCAAACATAGCTCAAAGACATCACTCAGTGAGCCCTTYCTGCACAGCTGATGGWCTGTAATTAAACMACACCAAGCCACAGGTTTCTGCATCAACCATTCCCTGCCAATAAGGAAAAGGAAACTAAGGCAGGCAGCTCACTTCAAGAGGTAAGAACAGGCATGATTGAAGGCATTACTCCTGTAACTTGCTTGGCTCTGCCAAGAATGGTAAATATGAAGTCTGGTATTTTTTTCTCCCTCCGTTTTTATCCCTGTGTATTGCTCCATTTGAWGAAGCAGAAAGGGCTATGTCAGCCCCGGGTAGAGTAATCCAGTAGTTGGTAGTTAATAGCTGTGAAGGAATTTGGAAGAACTGGTTTCAATTCTTTGACAGTTGATTCCTTGCGTGTATAAATGTTTATTGCCTCTGGCCATCATCTGTAAAAGGAGGCTAATGCCTCACAGCAGGGCTAAAGGATGAAGCTGTTCARGCTGTGAAATTCTGAAAGGTTCTGATTGATTTCAGTCCCCAAAATGGGCCATGTTTAATGTGATAAGTACATAACCTTAAGTTTCTGAAAAGGTTTATTGTGTTTCCTGGAACAAAGAGGTTCAGTTGCYGTTTTGTTGGTTTGGGCTCACAAGGTGGAAATGTTTAACCTGTGGCATGGKCTGTGGCATCCACATAGGTGGTCCTTCTTTTACCTGAGAAAGAGTGAATAAAGCATGTTCCTAGCTTAGAGCTAGCAGTGACCAGGCTCCCATCTGTCTGCTCAGTCACTACAAAGGAGTCCAGTAATAACATACACTTATTTCCTCTGTTTACGCAGTTTACCAGCGTTCTGGAGATACTGTAAATAAGGAGTATTTTATTAGTAAATATTACTTYATCTTTACAAAGAAAAGCACCAATAAAGAAAAAGTAAAGAAGGCCTGGTAAGCTAAAATAAAGAAGAAATCAGGGTACAAAAAAGACATTAAACCCATTTATAATATTTAGAGCTTCAGCGGCTTAAGTAGAAACACCAACACGCTTAGCTTTTCAATCTGATGAAAGCCGTGGGCTTAAAAGCTGTCTTGAYCACCAAGATGGGGAGTGAACTGCTGTCAGACAGGATGACAGCTACAGAAGAAGTAACACAAGAAAACATGCCCAGTGTGAAAATGGGCTGATGACAAGTGAAGATGGTCAGCACAGCTGGAGGGAGGACAGCGCTCTAAGAGCAGAGAGACAAAAAAAAAAAGGTGATGAGTAAGAGTAAACTTGACCCATGGGGATATTTTGGCTGACAAAGCTGTCTCAGAGTGAATTGGGTGGGTGTAGCTGCCCAGCTGGCTGGATCCTGAACCCCTGGCCAGCTATTTTGTACTCAACCACTGGCTCCTCCCAYGTAAAGAAGTCTTTGGGCTAGCTGGACTGACTGTCCTGGACAGGATGTATGAGAGAGGATGCAGTTCAGCACTGGGTATCTTTCCAAAACAGGGACAGGAAAAAGAAAAACAAAACAACAAAACCACAAAGTGCCAAACAAACAGAATAATGCAAGTTCTTCTGTGATACCAGTTCTAGGTGGTTTGGGCTTCACTTGCCTGTTCAAAGTTTGCCCTGTCTAAAGCTGATTACAGCCCCTGCTGCTCAGAAACACATAGAATATAGCTAATTTATTTGATTTTTTGGCCCCAGAGCTATTTTGGAACTGGAAATAAGCTGTTAGGCTCTAAATTCCCATTAACCTCATCAGAGAGAGGGTTACTTTGTGCTGAACACCAGTCATATGCTGAGTGTAAATATTAGCATTACCTTTACCTTTGGAAGAAAAGCAAAAGTGAAAGTAGCAGTGCAGTAAAAGCACAGCTTGTAGTTCCATGCCTTAGCACACAGAAAGGTAATGTTACATTAAGTGCTGCTTAATTAAGAATAATTCGACTGTRCATTGTTAATCTGTTCATAATTTATGGGCTACTTTTTCCATTTACAAGCACCTTTTTGTACTTCACCACCGCAGGTGATATTCTCTGTCAGTTTTGCAGTGCCCATTACCTGGCACCTAAGGCATTTCATTAGCATTTAAACGAGACTTAAGTGCCTGAGTAATTCTGAGATAGGCTGTATCTGCATGGCTAGCTAACTACTGCATGGAATTAATTTCCAGACTTCTTCCTTCCTTGTTCAGAGGGAAAAATGCAAGCTCTGTCTAAAATCCGGTAGTGGTAGGAAGAACAGGCATGCCACAGTTCTAGCTGCTGCTGAGGTTTCTTGCTCAACTTACTATCTCTAATTTCACTATTCATCTTTAATGAAAAGCTTTTTCTCAAAGAGGAGAATATTTGAAAAGTGACCAAGAATGGAGAGATCTTGAACTAATGAGCTGTCTCTGTTTCTGTGGCCTGCCTCTGGAGGCAAAGGAAAACAGATTCATTTGTCACAGACTGATCACACCACAGCGAAGTGATGACGGACTTAAAGATGAGGCTGCCAGCTTTGAGCTGGGAGTGGCACTGGCCTTGGTGCAATGGGGTGGGTATGGAGCAGATTGCATGCAGACTTGCCAGGAGTGAAAGCTGCTGCAACACCAACCAGCAAAAGTCCCTCTGCAAGTTGTTCTTCAGTCATGATGAATTAATGTAATACTGTCTTGAGATGCTGCATGTGTGAGCTACTCCTCCAACAGGAAAAGTTGAAGGCTTTGGGAGAACTGCAGTGGAAAAGGATGTTTTTCACTAATGTGGTAAAGTGCATAATCAAGCAGGACCACTGGCTGTGTGCTCTGGTGAGCTGAGAGCAAATTGCTACTCAAGCAGTCAGCACAGGGACACACTGACACTGGAGATATCACATGAGTCAYGCTGGAGAGTCGGATCCTAGAGCTTCTTCTGCTCTGATAAATAAAACAGCTTGAGAGTGACCTATAGCCCTTGTGACACAATGCAAAATCCCTGTATTGGGTAATTTTTACCTCCAAGAATTAAAATCATGTGAGAGTCTATTTGGGTAACAGGGATTTTTAGTTTTGCCTGATTGGAGAGACTTAATGGGAAAAGAGCAGACTAAAGAAGATTTCCAAAACAGTGGTTTGGCTACAGTGGTAGTGGGGATTTAGATGCCTTTCTTTCTGAGATGCTCTTTGAGGTGCATTTGTCCTAGTTACGGCAAGTGAGAAGACACACAGCTCAGTGGGATACTGTTAAAATCTCCTTGTTAAGGTTCACTGAGCCAGGGCTCAGAGGACTAGACAGGCTCTAGTCAGGCTCTGCCTTCATGCACACCCAGGCTCGTAGGGCATGGATGTCCAAATCCAGCATCAGCTCCTGCCTGAGGGCTCCCACTCGGGATAGCCTGTGMGGGCAGTGGGCACAGCAGGGCCAAACTCAGGCTCAAGGTGTGTGCTGTGCTGGATGGTGATAAATAAGAATTTAAAGCTGTCTTCTGCACTTCTTTTCCACAGTAAATCCATTCTTGAAGAGGGGATTCCAGTCCTTTCAATTGTTCTGATAACGGTACCGTCAACTAGATGCACATTTCTTTCACAGCCATTTTTACTTGTAATGACCTCTTATCGCCTGTGAAGTTTGGCAGGAACCTCAAGCCTCACCAAGCCGTGAGGGGCAGCTGAAAGTGACTCGGAAGTGCTGCTGTTCCATGTTTGCCGTGCTCCTGCGGGTCTCAAGGCAGTGGCAGTGGCTGGCGCTGGCAGGCCCAGCGGTGCTCTCCCATCCCGCCTGYCCCGCTCCGGCTTCGTGGATTCCCGACTGGACAGCCTCCGTGCTAAATCCTGTAACAATCTGATCAAACGCCACCTTAGAACCTGGTTCATTTCATGCACCCACTCCTACGGCGAGGCTSTGCCAGGAACCTTAATTTCTGGCGGATCCCTTTTAATTTCGGAGCCGAATTTATGCGTGGCTACCCTGTACCTGTTTGTTCTTGTGCCAGCCTTATCTGTTAGGTCGAAAAGCTCTTCTGCCTCGCTGCCATTCCCTCACTTTGATGTCCTCAGGGGGCGAGTACATCCCTGTTATTCCTCACGCTACTCCACATTAAATCAAAGTCCCATTTTCCGCAGGGTCTCCCGCTCCTTTTCAGACTGCCCCTTCCCTCAGGATGGGAGCCGGAGCGGCACAATGCCAGCGGCCCCTTCCCGCTCGCCCTTGCGCCTCACAGGTGCTCCTGGAGCTGCGTTAAATCAAAGCGCAGAGAAAGTCAGCGTTTCCCTGTTAAAAACAAAACAAAGTAAAAACAAACGCAACATAGACGGCAAACCTGGGCACCGCGCGGGCTCGCCGCCCCTGAGCCTTTGCGGCGCCTGTCCCGTGGCAGCCGGGCAGGGCWGGGCCGGGCCGGGCCGGGCCAGGSCAGGGGAGGAGCGGCKGCAGACGGAAGTGAAAACAAGAGCGGGGGGACGGAGCTGCCGCCTCCAGACGCGCCGCGGTGTCCTCGCCTCTCCGCGCTGTGCCGGGTGAGTGCCGCGCCGCCAGAGAGCGAAAAGAAAAAAAAAAAATAATAAGGGGGGGATTTGGGCAAAAAGTCAGTAGGCTGGGCGCGGTTTGTAATGCTCCTCGGTGCTTATTTTCTTCTAATTTAACTTCTGTAAGCGGGGCGCGGTGATTGTCGCGGTTGTGGAGAGCCCGGCCGGGGTGCCGGGGTGCGGCGGGGGCGCGGCGCGGCCCCGGGGCAGCGGCTCGGGGAGCCGGGGCTGCGGGACACCTGCGGGGGGCTCCTCGCCCTCAGCCCAGCGCTGCCGTGCCCGTAGGGCTGCTCGGACACGGGGCTCCGGTGTGCCCCCTGCCCGGGCTCGGTGGGTACCCGTGGGGCTGCACGCCGGCTGTCCCTGCAGTGCCTGGGACTGTGGGGGCGCCCGGAGCCGGGACCGAGCGCTCCTRGGGGTGTCTGGTCCCCAGCCTGCGGGGGCCGTGGGGGGCCGTGGGGCTCCTCGTCCCGGGGAGATGGGCACAGGGGTGCCGGGTGTACGGGGAGCTTTGCTGGCGCTGCCCGCACCCCCTCCTCCGGCACAGCAGCAAGGCCCCGCTGGCCGCTGCGGGGCTCTGTGCCCGGGCCGGCGTTCCTGCCGGGATTTGAAATTCCCCCTTCCAGACGCAAGTCCACCAAGCGTTTGATCGTCTAAAGGAAAGTTGCACAATTTCACCCTTAGCTGGTTTGTTTGCACAATGATCCCCACGTGAAGAGAGTTTGGTGGTTTGCAGTGCTTTCCTTTAGCTGTTGCTCTRGCACATTTTATGAAATTTAAATTTAAGAAATTTGTTAAGTAAAACTTTGGACGGGTCTTTTTTGTCTGCCGTTCTTTCCTGGTGTATCTGCCAGGCTAGAGATGCAGCTGTATAAGAATTAAGGGGGTGAGAAAGGAAAGATGAGTGATGCTGAATGGGATACAGGGTATTTCAGCGTGCTGTCTCTTCCCTCCTATTTCTAGTTGCTACAGTTGAAAAAGAACGGTATAATTTCCTAATACAACTTAATCTTTTTCCTAGGTCTGTAGTTGTAACTATCTATTGCTCAGTTGAAAAAAAAAAAAAAAGTTACACAAGTGCTTTAGTTTCAATTGACAGGTACAGCCTTCTCGCCTGTATGGAACAACTGCATCGTGTGCTGGTCACTAGATGTGGTTTGCTTTTCTGCAGTCTCATACAGTGACCTGTCACTGCAGTGGATTTTAAGTGGGAGTAAAAAGAATTTGTATTTTTATGCAGAAGGAAATCTGTGACTAATTCAGATCCTCTTTTTAAAAGAATTCTGTGCACAGGGCAATTAAACGGCTTAGTTCTCGCTTTAGTGGTGAGCAAGCCCTCTAAGAATTCTAGCTCCAGCTTGGCGGGGGCTTTTCTTCCTCTTCAGCTACAGGAGAGCTCAGTCTTGTGTGTTTCCCCTTCTGTATATTGGTGCCTGTTGAGGCTTTTAAGGGTGGGTTGAGTCAGTGCCTGGGGTCAGAGCTGCCCCTTTGCTGGATGCCAGCAGGCAGGGGCAGGTTGGGAATGGCCCAGTTACCCAGGCACCTCTGTTGCAAGCTCCAAATTCTGCTTCTTTATATATATATATATATATATATATACCTTGTGCTGCCTAATGCCGGTAGCCCTGCTCTGGTTACCTGAGTGAAGAAAGTTCATTGATTTAGAAGTGAGTCTGAGCAATGGATCTCTGCTTCTATGGGAGGTGAGCCCAGAAACGTGGCTTTCTTGCGGAGTAACATCCCTGCACTGATGGGGGCTGTGCGACAGCCCTGCTCTCACGTTCCTTGTGGGTGAGATGCATTTGAAAAAATACACCGCCCCCAAGAAAATAACACGGCCCCCCTGCGGTGTATGAACAGCTAAAACCGGGCTTTTCAGAGTTCCGYGGGGTTTGCAGCCGGCTGGCTGAAGGTCCACCTTAAATGTCCCTATATGAGTATGGAATCTGGCTGTGCCCCGGTGTAGTCTTACACCAGCCCGCCCTGGTGTGCTCCTGCCGCGCTTCAACTATACAAAAATAGACGGCATCCACTACCTAAGATGTCATTGTAACATTACTTATCTGAGGTGGAAYTGAAGCCCTTATCTTTGACGCTGAACAGCACTTAAGTATCTCAGTTGCCTTTTAAAGGTAATTTGTTGCCYACATATGTGGAGAGGGCGATGCTTGGGTTTTGCTTTCTCAGCATTGAGTTGTGGCTGTGGATATTTTGCTTCAGTTCACAGCTTTCATTATGAGGGCTGGTTTTAATATCTGTCTCGTCTGTGACATTGTTCTGCCACTATGAAGCTAAGCTTTAAAAATAAAAAGAGTCAAAGGGATTTTATTTTCTTYTGATTAACTGCAAAGTTGTGATGCTTTGACATGGTTGTGTTTAGAAATAAGCTTTGAGCTGATGACATGGCAGCATATGATATTCATTTTGTTAGAAATGAATATGCCAGTAGTGCTAATGTCTTGGGTTTAAAGGATACTATGAATTCATGCTTGTCTCAACATTGACTTTTTTAATATGAGCTTTAATGTTGGGTGGTTTTACCTCCCCTGCCCCACACGGTGTTTTGTTAGTAAAAGTAGTTGTCAAACATATTGGCAGCTTGGACAGCAGCAGCTCTCCAAGTCCCAAGTCCGTRTTACCCATTCCCTAGTTATGCTTCTTCCTAAGCTATGGAAGGAAACAACATATGAGGACTAGAAACAAAAGTCATGACAGACCTGGTGTGGGCTTTTTGGCTGTTTTGCGGGGAGGGGAAATGCAGCCAAAGAAAGAAGACTTTTAAATGTTTTATAATCTTTAAGTTAAATCTCTAATCCTCTTCTGCAGGCATCAGTTCTTTGGATTTGGTCCTTGAATACTAAACATCATGAGCAACTACAGCGTGTCTTTGGTCGGGCCGGCTCCCTGGGGTTTCAGGCTTCAAGGGGGCAAGGATTTCAATGTGCCTCTGTCTATTTCTCGAGTAAGTGCATTTGCTTCTTTTCCTGTATATGGGGATCTGTTATGCTGTGGTCAACCCACAAACTTCAGACAAAGCCATTAATTACAGATACTGGGGCTCAGCTTGCCCTGTGGCATGGAGGACTGTTGGGGGTCGGGGAGGGAAGGTCAGAGCCAGGAAAATAAATCTTTATTATGTGACGGCTCCAAGAAAATTAGCTTAGGAAGGACTTATTCATTTGAAATGATTGTTTTATCTGCATTTGTTTATTCAAATAACAAAAGAAACTACCCTTGAATTCCCTTCCCTGCTTCCATCYAGAAAACAGAGATGCAGAGGTTGGAGGCTGACAGGAAGCAAGCAATTTACTTTGCAGGGCTGAGCCTGTGCAATTCAAATGGGAAGCAGTGGGGAAAAATCACTCATGTTACCCTTGTTTATTCAGCAGCTCTTAGCAGCTTGAGGATCACCAGAATCTTCTGGTGTCTGTTATTATAAATCTTGCAATTTGCAATAAGAAGATACTTAAATGACAGTTGTTATAAATAGCATTCATCAATATGTGCCTGAGTGAACATGCCAGTTTCTCATGAGTGTTTTATCGAGTATGTGCTCTGAACTGGTATTCAAAGGATTTGAGGAACTAAGTCAAAACAAATATGATCTTTGTACCCAGCACTGTCTAACTAGTTTCCTACTTTAAAACTGTGTTTCAGGGAAGGCTTGTCTTTCAGTGTGGGCTGAGTTTTAATGCCTTTCTCASATGGCTAAAGCACTTTGCACATAAAATGTAGGGACAAACTTCACAGTATTGAATTTCTAGGATCACTGGAAATCTCTGGGTGAAGAGACTGACTTGATGGCTCTGTACCCTGACACCTTTAAATCTGATTAGCCATCTGGAATCATTTATATACAAATGGASTCTTCTCTGTCAACATCTCTCCTCTCCCTCCTGCATTTTCATGGAGTTTAGTGACAAAGATGAATTATTTTTTACACCTGTTGAGACTGCAGAATTGATACTGCCCTGGGAGATGGAGCAGGTTTCTATTTGGGTTTATGCATCATGGTGRTATTTTTAGCTAATCTTAACTAGTGTTTCAAACCCTTCCAGTTCATTTAGTCTTGGCTTATCCTATCCACTGGTGGATTATGCTGGTGAAATTAAAGGACAGTTAGGCTCTGAAAAATTCTTTATATATGGCTAAAATAGACTGGAGAGCTGCAGAAATGCTGGTGTACTGATTAGACTGTTGACATCTGAGACAAGAAGAAGTTGGGAGACAGTTTATTCCTGAATTCCAAGGACTTTAAAGCGGAACTGTAGTTCAGTTTCTTGTTCATTAGCTGGTTATTTGTACACTAATGAAAAATTTGAACTGGGGATGTGGATAGCACTTACTGATTTGGTGGTACAAGGGCTTTCGTGACAAGGATTTACAAAAGCACTGGAGTTTGCCTGCATAGGGTCCTTGTGCGTGATACTGAAGTGTATTTAAGCTCTATAGGCAGTAAGCCATGCTAAACAACCAGTTTCAGGCAAGGGTAATACTTTTTTTGTAGACTCTGTTATTCTGGAGATCTAGAGTGCAGTCCTGCTGTAAGCAGGCTTCCCATCTAAAAGAGGAAACATATGTTGGAATTAGCCTAGACTACAACTTTATTGCAGGAATCAAATACGCTGTCGCACGGAGTAGCCTGGAGGAGTTGGCCTAAATAGCTACCTATAAAAGCCTCTGTTATGGGATTCCCTAATGACAAATGTCAGTGCCCACAAGAGCAGAGCATAATGAAAGATAGGGACTGGTGTGGTTTTTGAACTTTAATTTGTGCATGGCTGGGGGAGGCACAATCTCCGCTTTGCCTGTTATACCTGAGCACCACTCCTCAGCTGAGCTGTTTCTTCCTACTTGCAGTTAAGAGTGTGCAAGTATTTGACTGCCTGGTGCCTTTTTGTTTCCCCCCCTCCCTCCTCTGGATAAAAAAAATGCTTCGTTCTGGTATGCCAATCCGGCTTTGGCCCGATAGTTTTTACTGGAAGAATTCAACACCCGTGTTCCTGGTATGCTAGAACAGCATGTACAATTCACCCCCCAAGCCCTTCTTTTCCTGACGTAGCATAAATTCCTTCCTGTGTCTAAAGGCCGCTAATTAAATTATTTTAGCAAAACAGTAATGAGACAGCATAATTATGTTCCTTGGCAAGGAGGACTATTTGGTTTTGTTTTGTTTTTAATTTGTCCTCTAGATGCTGAAGATGAATGCTGGGCTGCTGAGGGCTAATTTCCTGCTTAAGTTTAAACTTGTTGAAATTAAGTTTAAATAAAGTGTAGTCTATGAAGCACAGAAAATAYAGTGGTTTCTAAGGCTGTTTATCTGAAAAGTTGATCTCTTCACTAATGATTTGAACAAATTAAGATCTCACAGTTCCTTGGAGAAAGTTTTTACTAAGTTTTTACAGGATATGGTTAAAATGGGCATATTCCTTGTTGCCTCTGTGGGGTAAAATGAGCCTGTTTTGAGTCCTTCCATTGAAATTCTTGTGGTGAGCTAAGGTTAACATTAGTACAGGGGTAGCATTTGATTTTTCATAAACGAGTACATTGCAGAGTAGTTGCAACATCATAACCAATAGCAGTGGTTATTGCAGGGTTGTATCAGTTGCTTTATACAGCTGAATGCTGTAAAGTTGGTATGTATAGTTATACAGCTGTACACATTTCATGGTGAGTAATAAATGCCATGTTGGGGTTACTGTGATGTGAATATTAGTTCATATATCAGTACAAATATGTACTGTATATACACATAGTAACATACATGACACATATACATTTAGGATATATGTCCATACAACACAAATGCTTGCAGAACTTGTTATGTGAACTTGTATCTGGCTGGACTTCAACAGGGTGGCTTTTCCCAGTCTTCTTCCTTGCTTTGTGAAGGCACTTGTGAGGCCTTTCACAGGTCAGGAATTTAACACCGGGAAGCTGATGCAGGGTGGGAGCAGTGATGGGTGGTATGGTTCACATGAAGAAAGGGCCTGTGGGAAGGAAKTTGCTCTGCAAGTAATAATGAATAAAGGGTGGGTTGAGGTTTATTGACAGCCAAGTGTGAAAGTGGCTCAGGCTGCCATATGGAGCTGTACTGCAGGGCTTCCAGGTAGTTAATTCTGAGGGGGCACTTGTGTAACCAGAGAYTGCAAACAGTGAGCAATCAGCCYGCAGTGAAGAAGGCAGAAATTACTWGAGCCCAGGTGTGCAAACTTAGATTTTTCTGAGTTGCTGTTATGACTGTTTCCTCATGKTGGTTTACATTAATTAAGCAACTGTTCTCCTTATTCCTTCAAGACCTATGCTATGATGCAAAAATAAAAAAATGGAAAGCTAGAGGATATGAGGACAAAATTTGTTTGTGCAAGAATTTGTTCTCATTCAGTAAAAGGAACAAATGCAGTTTTGGAAATAAAACCAACCTACTGCTACTCCAACATACTGCTAGGTARGATTAATGAAGTGGCTCTTGGGCATGTTAAACATTATAGTTACAGAATTTGGAGTTAATCGTATTTACAATATGATCTATTTAGGTTATACCTGTTTAGGTGCAACACAGTTGCTTTACAACTATCCATACATTTTTAGACTTTGAATTAACATTACATTTGCTTTACTTTTTTGGAAGCTGGTTAGTTTCCCATGCTTCATTAATGTAACCAGAATAATCTCAGTAAGTATGACTAAGCATTGACATTAGAACTGTCAAAACTGCTGTCTTCTGCAGATTAAAATAGTGTTTGGTGTTGATGATGTATTCATTATGTTGGGATGACCTGTGAGAGGTTTGTATACTYGTTCCAAGTGTGTGCTTGACATGATAGTAGCTTATCAAAATTTTTGTGATGTAGTTTCTAAAAGATGTTTCTTTCTGTTTTATACAATATTTACTGCTGGAAACAAGGAAATACTCAAGCAAAACTATAGTTTGAAGAGTAATGCAGTATATAGGTAGTATATACCTATTCCACCTAATGTGTTCCACCTAATGCAAATACATTGGATGTTTTTCTGTATTTAAAAGTTACTTGTTTGTTGATTCCTGGTGGCAACTTTAGCTATTGTCTTTCAGAAGATGTGTCACTTTTTGTTTTTCTCTTGCTGCAAGGAATTAAATGGAATACAGTCATGCTGAAATGCTTGACCTGACTGACAGCTCTGTTTTTCTAYTGCAGCTTCTTTCAGTGTGTTTCCCACACTGCCAGCTTCTTTCTGCTTCACTGATCACTTCAAATTGCCCAAAACAAACAAACACCACTCCCCCCTCAGAAATAACCCCTTGGTGTTACAGTTTTTTTTGGTTTTCATTATTTCTGCTGGTTCAGGGATGYTTTTCTGTGTTGGAGTTGCAAGCTTCAAGTTGATGGGAGACTCATGATAATAAATCTGTTTGCAAGAAGTACACTCAAGGGGGAAGTGGAAGAGCACCCACCTTGGGATGAAGTAGGGAGTGCACAAGTRCAACACATCAGCTGCTCAGTGTTCATCCCACATAAGCATCCTGACATTGATTATGCTGGTGTTGGGAGGTCATTAGTGACTGTGAAAATACTGAGAAGACAATAAAGGAAAATARTGTTTTGAGTGGACCTAGAGCATGTCAGCTTTGACTGATTAGGGTCTAGCTAAGCCTCTTGTCCTTGTGTTTGTGTGAATTGTTTTATTAAACTGTACATGTAATTTCCAGTAAAACCAAGTTTTGTGTAAGTATAAAATAAATTATGTTCATGGAGTGTTGGGAAAATTGTCTTTCAAGCAGGTATGTGAATAGGAGAGGAACATTAGAACTGCTGGCCTGGCCAGTGATAATTGTGTCAGTAACTTTATGCTTCATCCTGGAAGCTACTGAGAGCTCCTAACTAAGCCCTAACTGGCAGCTGCTGGCATTGCTGTGCTGGGTTGATTTGTTGGGATGGTTTGCACAAAATACAGCTGGAGRTGCACTCCCCTACTGCCACAGAGCTGGACTGGGAGCTGGCTGAATGGCAGAGCTCAGAGGGTTGTGATCTATGGCACAGAGTCTAATTAGAGGCCTGCAGCCAGCGGTGTTCCCCATCTGTCAATCCTGGGTCCAGTCGTGGTAAACTTACTCATCAGTGACCTGGATRAAGGGATAGAGTGTCCCCTCAGCAAGTTTGCTGATGATAGAAAACTGGGAAGAGTGGCTGGCTGTGCCAGCAGGATGTGCTGCCATTTAGTGACATCTGGTCAGGCTGGAGCGTTGGGCAGAAAGGAACATAATGAAGTTCAACAAAGCACAAATGCAGGGTCCTACACCTGCAGAAGAACAGCTCCAGGCACCAGTACAGGCTGGGGACTGTCCTGCTGAAGAGCAGCTCTGTGGACAAGGACCTGGAGGTCCTGGTGGGCAACAAACTATGCATGAGCCAGCAGGGTGTCTTGGTGGCCAGGAAGACCAGAGGTAGCCTGGGGTGCATTAGGAAGAGGAAAGTGATCCTGATCCTGTACTCAGACCTGGTAAGGCTGCATCTGGAGTGCTGTGTCCAGTTCTGGGGTCCTCAGCACAAGAAAGACAAGAAAATATTGGAGGGGGCCCAACAAAGAGCTGTGAAGATGAGTGGGGGACGGAGCATCTCTTTTATGAGGAAAGTCTGAGAGAGTTGAGCCTGTTCAGCCTGGAGAAGACATAGTCTGTGCCCAGGGCAAGGGACAACAGGCACAAACTGAAACACAAGAAGCTTCATCTGAATGTGAGGAAAAACTTTACTTAAGGAGTGACAGAGCACTGGAGCAGGCTGCCCAGAGAGGTTGTGGAGTCTCCTCTAGAAATATTGAAAGGCCACCTGGACACAATCCTGTGCTACTTGCCATAGGTTAACCTGCTTTAGCAGCAGGGTGCTACCCAGATGAACCAGATGCTACCCAGACATCCCTTCTAATCCCAACCTTTCTGTTCTGTAACTTCCTGGCACAGGTCAGAGATGCTGTCAGACATCACAGCACTTACCTGCTGATACTGCTTCTGGGGCAGCAATTGCTGTATTTTGCAGGGGCTATCAGTGCTTATGAAATGAATGGGATTTGCCAAGACACCAAGCAAAAAGTATTATTCTGTTCTGTTTAATTCTGTTTACAATATGTGGTTTACTGAAAAATACACAGAGAATGACAAATGAGCTACCAGTGCCAAAGTCTGTATATTCTGTGCACCAAGTCCTGAAGGAGCAGGGGTTTTCCTTTGGATAATTATACAGTTTCCAGCTGCACAAGTGGTTTAATATGAGCAAGTGTTCTGAAAGTCCTAAGACTGCTGGTTTGTGCTTCAGAGTTTGCWTAGTTGCCTGCAAGCAACAGTTTTTAGAGAGCTCCTCAGTTTAACTTGAAGATGGAAAGAGAGATCAGTTGGTATGGATATAATTTCCCAGTTGGCTCTTTTCTCACTACTGTTTAACATCTTTGTGCTGAAAATTGGGGAAAGGGCTGTTTCCTCTGACCATTTGTTTTCCTTCTCTAGTCTATACTGCTGTGCAGTTTAAAGAATGACAGATCAGCACTGGAGTGAGCTTGGGAAGAAGGGAGGGTGTGGGGGAGAAGAGGCGTAAGAAAAGTGTCTGCATCTCATTTCTGTTTGTGACCTTATTTGTTAGACATCCTCTTCAGACTGAGTAGGAAGCAAACTTTCAAAATAGTTCCTCTGCTGATGTCATTCGCCACAAGTGAAGCTGTCTGTACTGGGAGAAAAAGGAACCAAGGAGCTTGTAGCTAAGGGATGTCTGGTGTGATGTGTGAACACATTCTCTTTACATTAAAAAATGCTTKTTCTTTTTTCCCTTATAAGTGACAGTTTAGTTACAGTATGAGGACTATAAGCTAAATATTTCATGATGGAAAAACTAAAGTATTTGTTTGCAATGTCTACTTCTCAAAGACAGATGTAGTGAAAAAATAAACTCTGATTCAATGTTCGGAGCAGATGCAAAATTGGCAGTCCTTTCCGAGGCCAAAAGACAGASCATTTATTGAATAGTAACTGCAAAAAAATTAGGCATGTTTTCTTTGCAAGTATCTTGCCCTGGAGGCCTGACAGCTTCTGTCGACTTCCCCACCATTTGGGGATGCTATTTCTAGTGTAACTGTTTTTCTCATTATTCATTGGCCGATGGCTATCAAAAGGCATTGTGAGAAGAGACATGGTGCTGAAAGATTTGTTTGTTTAGTTTTGGTATGGAGCCAGGAGATAACATTGTTGGCTTAAAAAGTCAAAACAAATAATTTTTTTAAAGAATAGACTTCATATGTTACCAATATAAGGGAAAGTGTGAGAGAAAACTGCCTCTCATATGCCCAAGGCCGTGGAAATATGGGAAAGGTRATATCCTTCCTGGTCATAAAGAATGAAAATTGAGGCTGAGGTTATTTGTTCAAATATGAGGAACAGAATCATAGAATCATTTAGTCCTATAAGATCATAGASTCTAACCACTGGCTCAGCACRGCCAAGTCCACCACTAAACCATGTCCTGAAATGCTACATGTRCACATCCTTTAAATGTTTCCAGGGATGGTGACTCAACCACTTTCCTGGGCAGCCTGTTCTAATGCTTAATAATCCCTTTAGTGAAGAATATTCCTCCTATCTGGTGTAAATTTCCCTCAGCACAACTTGAGGCCATTTCCTCTTGTYCTGCTTCTTTRTTGGGAGAAGAAGCTGACCCTCACCTTACTACAGGCTCCTTTCAGGTAGCTGTAGACAACAATCAGGCCCACCTGAGCTTCTTTTCTTCCAGGTTAAACAGCCCCAGCTCCCTCCACTGCTCCCCATAACACCCGTGCTCCAGACCCTTCACCAGCTCCATTGCCCTTCTCTGGACTCRCTCCAGCATCTCAATGTCCTCCCCAGTGAGGGGCCAAAACTGAATACAGGATTAAGGTGTAGCTCCACCTGTCATAAGTATGGGGATACAATCTCTTCCTTAGTCCTGCTGCCATGCTATTTTTGACAAAAAGCAGGATGCCACTGGCCTTCTTGGCCACCTGGGCACACTATGGCTCACGTTCAGCCACTGTCAATTTACCTTTCAATTCTGTCATTTAATGGAATGGTGTTCCCCACAATAGCTTTTCATCTTTTGTCACTTCGAGACACCAGTGCGGTTTCATATTGTCATTTTGTTGTTCATGCACAGCATGCTTGTGCATGCTGTCCCAAGTAGAGAGGTAGCAGGGGGACAAACTAGCATACTGTAAATTGATGATCATATCATGGTGCACATCCTTAGAACAGATTAAGAAGAGCTGCACCAAAACCAGTACTTTACACCARAACTACTGAGTAAGCAGCCACAGGACACAGACTTTTCAGACAGAAAATTTCAAGGAGAACAGTCCATAGTGTTTCTCCACTAGGGATTAGTGTTATAGTTTCTTTCTCATTTTGAGTTATTTGTTGGAAACTTCAGCTTAAACAGTTAAGCTTAGTGAAAGTAAAAGCAAGAGACAGTTGAAACTATTTGAACAAATGAACTCTTGCAACTGCTGTCAGCTGTGCCTGTAGCAAAGCCCTAAWGTAAAATGTAATGCTTTGTGTGAAGTCCCATAGGCTAAGAAGTGGATCTTGCCAGGTCTCTAGTAGTCCTGTTGGAAAGGTCAAATGGTTTGCATGTTAACTGGATATGAAAGAAGCTTGACTTATCCTGGTCTATATTAAGGAATGACCTAACACAGTATCTAGTTTTTTCCCTAACAAGTAATAGAACAATGTGAAGTACTTACCATGGGAAGGCAACAGAAACTTTTATTATTCTGTGTTAATTAATTAATGGTTCTTTTGAAGACCTGATTAGTGATTTAGGTGCAAAGCCTGGATTAATGTAGAGTGCATCAATTTCATRAGGGTAAGACTCTCTGTTTGTTAAGCTTTTGTATTTATGAATGTAATTGGATTATGTTTAGTTATTCTTGCACCCAAAATTTATTCAGGCTGTGGAGAAAATGATYGAAGTTTTTCTAAGTGTGCTGATGTATTGGTAGCAATATCACTTGAGATTTTTGAAAAGGAATTCTGTAGAGCCAAGGCAAAATTCTGTAAATATAAAAAATGCAGACATAAATAAAGCTGTATTTTTGTTATCAAAAAGATTCTATCACTTTGGTGGAAACTTTAGCTATAGAACATTTTGTTCAGAACCCTTAAAAAAACAGCTTTGCTGTGCAAATGCTCCCTCTGCCAGGCAGAGCAGCTCAATCTCAACGTTTATAGTGCATCTGCTATTAAAGGTTTTTTCTYTTTAATGTGCATCTTATACATGACAAGCCAAGTGTAGATTTGAGTTCAGTGCTGCCAGTGTTTTCTACCTCTTCTCCACAGAGCTGCCTCCCAGCAGGTCAGCCCCCAGCCTGTGCTGGTTCATGGGGTTATTRTTCCCCAGGTGCAGGACCCTGCACTTGCCTTTGTTAAATTTCAGATCAAATCACAGTGTTTTGAATCTAAGCCAAATTAGAGGGTTCTTTGCCTAGTGTCTAAAGGTGGTGTACTAGCACTTGTGCAGAAATGAAAAAGCAACCCCCAAAAACGTATTCAGGATATCTTTAACCCTTGGGGAATGGTGCACTAGTTCTTTGTGAGGCACTGATTGCTGGATTCATGGCTTGATTAAATGTAATGTAAATGGTCATCAGGCAACACAACAGTCTTGCAAAGGAAGCAGCAGGGTTGGAGAGCCTTGCATCCTGCTATCCTACCTGTCAGCCTGAGTTCCCGTCCTCATTAAATCTTT
>NW_026623300.1:1050651-1068642 GCF_030028575.1 Malurus melanocephalus
AATGTGGGAATAAGTTAATGTAATACTGAGTTATCTTCTTGGATGTGAATTGGCCCTGTCACTGGTAATCTTTGGCTGTAGAAGACTGGCAGAAGTAAACTTGTGTTTGCATTTTCATGACGGAGCTTAGTGTCAGCTCCACAGATGAAACTCTTCCTCCATCAGTGCTCCAAGCAGGGATAGTCGGTGGGACTGGTGCAGCAGAAGTTCACTGAACCCAACAGGCTTTGCCACAGAAACTGTGTCTGCTGGCAAAGTGGTGGCAGATACCTGGGGACAGTACAGGCTAGAAGTGCTGAAGCCTGACTTGCTAGGACATGTCTGTCAGCGTACTAAGCTGTGAAAACTGCCACTGAATGCTTATTWAATAACAACTTCTGTCAGCTATGAATACATTCTATTCTCTCCACTTTCCAGCTGTCATATTTTGGCAGCTGGTTAGAATTAAAAGTCATTGGAGCAGGGGCTTACATGAATCTGCTTTGAGAGCATAATTTGTAAATTAAATTAGTTTGGTATTGTGCAGATTGACTGTAATCCTGTAAATGCTAAGAACCCAAGCCTTGGTGCTGRAAAAACACTCAAGGAAAAGTGTAATTGTGGGCATATAAGTTGTTTCCATAAGATGACTCTTGCCTAAGGCTCAGCCTGTGTTGATGTACATCACGGCTCAGCACTCTCCAGTTCTGGTTTTTCAGACTGTTATTACTGGAAGGAAAGAGGCTTGGAGGAGACAACTGGCCTTTCCCAGGCAAGTTTGTACTTCCTCTGAAAGATACCTGAGCCATTGATTGTTAGCTGTAGGAGAACTGACTAGGAGAGGTGTTTGTATGGCATCCATAGAGCTCAGAGAGAAACAGGCCTTTGACCGGACAGACAGCCTACATCACTAAAACTATCCAGCTAAATCAAGTGCTTCAGTAGCATTTGGRGATAAACCACTGCATACCTAATATGCAAAGACTCCTTTGCTACCTCTTACTCTGGAAATGCTGTAGAGATGCTCCMTCCCCTTCTCTCTTTGCCRTATGCAATTATTGAGTRAGTTATAGTTTTTAACCTAGAGATACTATCTTCAGAGCATGTYCTTTTTTGGGTACTTTTGCAAATTGTTGCTTCTGAACCACAGGTTAAATAGTTGAGCTTATGAACAAAATACAGATGAGTAGGTTTTTTTGGCTGAGAATAAATTTTGTGTAAATATCTAGAAATGCAATTCACTTTCAATGTGAAAGAAAACCTAAAGATGGTTTCCATGAGGCATGCACTGAAAGCTTGGAGGCTTGAATTCTTGCAATATCTCTGGATAAAAGTATCACCATCCCTCTTATGTCAGAGGGAATGTGATACTCTGTGGCCAGTGGAGTAGCTCCTCTGTGGGAGTATTTTCTTCCATTGACACATCTCTACTTCAACTTTAAAATGTAGAAACTGCTGATCATTGAAACTTAAAATTACATTAATTTGTTTTGATACCTGAGCTGATGAAAACTGCTGCTGTTGCAGCTGACAACSCAGATCAATTTATACCTCAGTCCTGGATGGTGTGGAATGAAATAACTGGAAATTTYGCACAGGAAACTGATTACAGCAGTCAAAGGAAGGATTTAAGGCAAAGCAGTTGCTGTTGATGTTTTACTTCATAACCTCCTACCACTGCGCAAGGCCAGACTGATGCTGGGTGTTCTCCCCCTGCTTCCTCCTTGCAAATGTAAGGCACACTTTTGGCATTGGGATGGAGACAGATGGGTGCAAGTACAGGATTTTGGATGCTGTAGCCATTGACGTCAGCTGGTTCCTGACCTCATCAACAGGATGGAGTGCCTCCAGTGCCCCGGTAACCCCGAATGCCTCCCCTGTCCCTTACTCACTCTGTGCTTTTTTTTTTTTTTTAAATTTAATTGCATGACCTAATTTTCCCATTCCTACTTTCTACATTCCATTTCAGAATTCCATTTCTTTAGTAAGGGGCATATTGCCAGGGTACAAAAGGAAGTTTTGTAGAGATTTTCCTGTCCTGATTTGCCCAGATGATGATTACCTAGTCAGTCTGTATGCTGCAGCATGAACTCATTCCCTTGAGAGAAGCTTCTGTGTGACTTGGAGCGGGGCTGGATAGGGGAAAGAAATARGGCCTCAAAAGAGGGAATTCCTCATGGAGAAAAATAATATCCAGAKTAAGGGGATAAAGATGAGCATAGTGGAATGCATAACTGCTGTGTTTCTGGAGAAGCATGCACTTGAGAGGGGTGGCATGCAAATAGTTTAGACCTAAATGCAATGACATTTAAGTAATATTAGTGTCAATTCTAGGAAACATAGTGCATAACAATGGGCATGATGAAATAGGAAATAACCTCACTTCAGTATTTAAGATAGCTAACCACTCAAATTGAATCAGAGTTGGTTTTCTAGTGCCATTTTTTTCAGTTTSTGCCAAATAGGTTTGAGTCCTTTAGTTTGTTTCCTGTTTTATCAGAAAGAGAAAGGCAGTTTTGCAGGAACACAATTTGTACTGCCTTCAAGYTTTGTCCGTGCTTTTTTTCACTTGAGGACCTGTGTCTTACTGCTGAAGTAAGTCTACCAGGAGTTTCTGCTGTTAGTTATCATTTAACAGAAATGCTGTTAGAGATTTAGAGATTAGAAACTTTTATTATTTGTGGCACTAACAGGGTTTAGGATTCAAAAAGCATGTGAAGGGATAGGAGTAAAGGGAATAAGAACTAGGTACCAAAAATATCACGAACTAAAAAGCCTAACAAAACTATTGAATATATAYGCTCTGTTTGAGAATGCCAAGTGACAAATGATAAGAGCTTTGGACTCTGTATAGCAGATGGTAAAAGTAGTTATAGGGATAGCTTGCCTCTGTTTTGAATTGTATTAGTTCTGTGTTGTAAGGCTGTAACCATCCTTTTCCTTCCCATTTTTCCTCACTGTTCCTGTCCYTGCCAGAGTGTAGTATGTTCTGGTTTTACTGTGTCCAGCACTGGGTTTCTGTTAAATCAGAAAAGCAGGGCGGTGTATAGGCAGCTTTTGCTTTCTTGGTGCAGTTGCAGGAAATGCTATAGCAYCAAGAAAGAATCAGTTCTTTTTTACAAGCACTTGGCTACCACTSGGTTCCTGAATAAATATAGACACTGTCAGCAGCACGTGCATGCTGTGGGTTTCCAGCCCCAAAAGTGCTGCTGGCTCCTAGGGAAAAATYTGAAGCTGGTGTTTCTTGTGAGGTGGCAAAATGAGCTGTCTTCTGAAACCTGACAGATTCTTGACCACCCTAGGTATGCAGAATCAACCATCTATTCCAGTTTCTCRCTACGTATATATTGGGCTGCTTTTGGAGCCTGCTGCAAGATCCCTGCTGCTCTCCCAACATCATGACAATGCTAGTGGCTTTCTTCCCTCAGCCGGTTCTGAAATCTAAACAGAGGGTTTMGATTTCATTTGCCCATGAGGCTGTTACAATGTGATAAACATCATAAATGAAGTAGCAGCTTCATTGGGTTAATCTTTGTTCATCAATAAATGGAGTCAACAAGCAAAGTGTTAGTTGAAAAGCACACAGAAGATRCCACTTTGGCCATCCCCCCATCCCTTTTCTTCACACTGGGATGAAGAGTAAAGGTTGAGTTGTTGTTGAAAGGCTTGAATAAAATGGAGCCAAAATTTATGTCATCAGAGGGACCACACTGCAGCGCAACAGATCYGAGTTTGTTTTGCCAATCATCCCTTAAGGAGGAAAAGTGCTTTGAGATATRCACCAGTAACCCCATCTGGATGTTAGTCAGGACCACACATAGCTGTCTTCAACCTCTTTTGCTGTCTTCCTGCATCTTGAAAAGATATTCYGAAAGCTGTCCTTCCAAAATTGCTGAAGTTGAGATCATAGAGAGAATCAGTTACTTTTGCTGCTGCAGTTCTCGAGTGTCACAGTAACTGTGAATTTTTGGGAGGGGAGCAATGTGGGAGGTTGCTGTTAAGCTCCYGGTACTTTGTATTGATGTGCTTATATCAAAATCTGAATTCAGTTTAAATCATTGACATAATCCTTTGGTCTTGCATTGTAGATTTAAGAAAAGCAAGTTGGAAAACCCAGTAAAACCTCAGAGTGTATCTTGGCAAAAAAATTGTGAGATTTAAAAACACTACTTATTTCTAGGGCCTGACTCATGGTTTTTGAATGTGTGAGGGTGGCAGCGCTGGCTGGTCAAGTAGCATTATAAATATTTCTGGACTTTTGGGCACAGAGCTGTGCCAAATATTTTTCTCATGTTTGGTTTTTTTTCCTAATTCCCGAAACAAATTTTTGCAGAGCTCTTATAATCTGTGTTGTATGTATAATTAAACAGACAACATGTCAAATATCCAAATTTCTGAAAATGGTGCATCAATTTCAAGTATTTAAATCAATTACACAGTGACCAGAGTGTTGTTGACTGTCTAAAAGCTTTTTTATTGTGACATGTGTATGCAGTTTCATGTATATGTGGTAGAGAAAAGTGAATTCCAGAGCAGCTRGCTTGCTAGAGATCTTCAGAACTAAACAGTACTGGCATGTGTAGTAGAATTTTACCCTAACAAGAAAACAAATCGGGCAAATTGGCTGATTATTAATGGTGGCTTTAGCTTCTGGTGTCAGCACATGCAAAGCAAAAGAGGTGGTAATGGTAGTGTGTGGAATAATTGAATAATTCTTCCTGCCTTCCAGAAAGCCCATGGTGCCCTGAAACTCATTCAGCCGAGTCATAAATGAGTTATCCTCTGACAGATTGTGCTCTGGGGGGAGTACATTTCTATTAATTTTCACGAGGCATTGAAAGTTGCAGCAGGCTCAGAATGTTAAAAGATGGAGAAGGCTTTCAGTGGACAAATGCGGGAATTTCTTGCTCAGGCCTTCATTAACCACTGGGATGTGGGGTGCTGCAGGCAGGGAGCCAGTATGTTCCACACCATGGCATGGAGCCACTTCTGGCAGTGTGGGGAGGAGCAGTCAATGAAAKCATTGGCCTTGTGAATTTCTAAGACATGATTTGCCAGAAACACCGGACAAGGTCTCTCCAGGCTTTAAAATGAAAACTGAACTGGCAATTGCTTCTCTCCGAGTGCTGAACGTGCAAATGTGAACAAGCAGCCCAGTGCTCTGTTTGGTGCAGTACTGAAACAATGAAGCAGAGATCTGTGTATGGAAAGCAGTGGGTGGAAGGTCTCTTCTGCCTGCAGCATATCCAGACAAAAAAGATGGAGGATGAGTAGATACACTTATTTCTGTAATTTGTCTGTCAGAAGCACGTTGAATYCAAACTTCCAKGCTATGTGGATAGGYCCTTTAAGGAAGAAAGTTTTGAGCTTCCTTTCAACAAGTCAGAGYTGCAGAATARGTCAGGTTGGAAGSGACCRCAGTGGGTCATCYGGTCCAACCTTCCTGCTCAAGCAGTTCTAGAGCACAYGCCACAGGATTGCATCCAGATGGTTCTTAAATRTCTCCAGTGAGGGAGACTTCRCATGCTCTCTGACAATCTCCCRTGCTCAGTAACAAGCACAGTAAAGAAGTTCTTCCTCATATTCAGTTGGAACCTTCTGCGCATGAGTTTCTGMCTGTTGCTTCTTGTTCTATAGGTTGGCATCTCTGGARRGAGCCTGGCTCCATCCTCTTGACCCTCCCCCTTTAGATACTTCTATATGTTGATCAGGTCCCCTCTCTTGGGACAGCTTCACTTGTTTCTTCTGATCTGGGGGACATGAGACCTTAGCCAGTGAAAATTCTGTATTACTCCACAAAGCTTCTTTGCTTGTAGTGTTTGCTGCTTTTCCAACAAATATGTGTCATGTGTGAGAAATCCTTGTAAGTAGGGGATGGAGCATGGCAGGCAAGGTCGTGAGGAAATGCTGGAATAAATAAAAATGCAGATAAATGTAACCTGAATCTTTCTTGAAGATGTGTAGGAAATATACTGTTTGATTTATAAATTTGTGATATTTCAAAAGGCACTACAGCATAAATAYGCTGGATGTAGATGTGGAAAATGTCTAGATGATGTTGCATACATATCTGGGCTAGGCCCAGTCATTGTAAACTGTGGCGATTGTAATGTGTGAAGTCTCATTCTCTCTGACTTCTCTTATTGCAGRGAAGAAAGAATGTTGCTTATGTCTCCATATGCTATTGTTTAAAATAAGTAACTGAGAACAGAACATAACAAATGCGTAAGCGAAATAATCCTCATGGTTATCASAGGGCATAATTTCAGTGCATTTACTTTGAAACTGGATTTCTCTGCAAGAAAGGACTCTATATTGTAATTTAAACTAGCTCTTGGATTTTTGACTAACACACTGTGGGGAAAGAATTGAATTAATACAATCTCCTTAAGAGAAACTCTAGCCTTAATATCTTTCCCTTTCTTTATTTGGTTCACTCTTGATAYACAGGAATATGACAGCTGGCATGATGCCTCCCTTTTGAATTGTGCCATTTAGCATTTCTGGCAGCTGGATATGTGTGGAAAGCTGTATAGTGACAAATCTGTTTCTCATACCTTTTGTAGTCTGTTTTTCATCAGATAGAAAGATGTTAATACCCCCWGAACTTTGCTCCTTTGGCTCACCCRGACAGTAATWTACTTAAGCATTTCCTTTATGTTGTCTCTGGAGCTGTTGTATGGAGGCCGTGCTTTCCATCTCCGCTGCATTACAGATCTCCACCACTGTGGTGCCTCATTCCCAGGCTTGTAGAATTTCCTAGGATATCCCAGACTTGCATACTGCAGCAAATTTGGAATGTCCAAACTTGTGGAATGGCATTTGTCCTAGTCCGAAGTGCAACTTGGAAAAAAAAAAAAAAACCATCACAGAATCATAGAATGATTTGGGTTGGAAGGTACCTTAAAGATTATTTATYTCCAATGCCTCTGCCTTGGTCAGTGGCACCTTTTACTAGACCAGGTTGCTCAGAGCTCCATCCAACCTGGCCTTGAGCATTTCCAAGGATGGGACATCCCCARCTTCTCTGGGCAACYTGTTCCAGTGTCTCACCACTGTCACAGTGAAGAATTTCTTCCTGGTAATAATCTAAATATACCCGCTTTAATTTAGAATGCTTCATGCTATGTATTTGTTGCAATACTGTTAATATTTCCTATATATCTTGGCTGAGTTTCATAAATTTTCTGATCAAACAGAAATCTGCCTACAGAGTTACTGCTTAGAAAAGAAAAGCTTAGACAATCCTCTTTCTTCCATGTGTTAAAATGTCTTTGATACTAGTAAATGAATATTTTCATAAGTGATGAATAAAACCTTGGTGTTCAAGAGAATTTTCCTTGCTTTTAATAATGCATTTTGGCTTGAGAAGCTTACAGACCAACGAAGAGTATAGCATAGAGCTGATTTGGCTATTGAGGGAGTATTTGATGTTTCTTCAGGGTGCATGAGAAATTTTTGTTGTTTGTGGGCAAATTCTGTTCCACTGTGCTTTAGTATATAAGCAGATGCTAAAATTGGAGCATTTTGCAAGTACTGGGGTTCACATCATTGATCTGGAGTGGTCACCTACTGCCACCAATCTCCACAATGATCTTACCTTTTAGTACTTTTCCTCTCCACTATTTTTTTTCTTTTTTTCCTTTAGAGCAAAGCTGAAATAAGAAGGTGGTATTTTCCTTGCAAATATGCCTTGCTCTTCTGTTTCACTGCTGGTCTTGAATGCTGTTGAACTGTATTTTGTTTCTCTTTCCCAGCTCTTCTAAGAGGTGGAGCACTCCTCAGAACCCAAATATTTTTGCACTGGAAAAAAAAAGAAAATGTTAGATTATTTGAGTCAGACTACCAAAAGAAAACTTAAAATGCAAGAATCAAAACACAAATAGTCACACCCTTGAGGAGAAGATGAGATGATATCTCTCAAAACGCTCTTCCTCATCAGCAGTTACTGAAAAAATTACTTTGGTGCTCCTTAGAATATGGAATATTAATGAACTTTGAAACTTGATTTAGTATGTTATTTTCTTTAGTCAAAAATGTCTTGAAGCTCTTGAAAAKCCAATTTGTAAGTTATTGCAAGGATTAAACAGACTCATGTTGGCATAAGTAGGCTTTCATGTTTATTASTTTTTGGTGTAGACATAAAAAATGTGTATATCTGCCTGCTTTACTTTAGTGCTGCAGAACGATGAGGAGAGAGATGTCGCAACACTTAAATTTTTTGTTCAAAGTACAATGTGATCTGCTGCCAGCAGGCACTGGCAAGCTGTCATGCAAGGCCCAGGTTTTTATTGATGCATACCAGCCYTGACACAGAGGTGGTAACAAATACCTGCAGGGGTCATGCCTTTAAACATTTTTCAGCACAGCCCTATTACCAGAATCTTCAGGATCAGTATGTATACATTACAGCTGAGCTATAATGTATAAATACACACTGAGAATATATGTATTTATATGTAAATAATAACTGGGAATTGCAGTTCAATTTGAGGTAGATTGGATCTCTTCGAGCACCTGCCACAAGTCTCGATCCAGGATTAGAAACTTGCTGCCACGAAAAGCAGTAYCTGCTCTGGTTCCTCCTGGGAAAGGTGTGGCTCGGGCTGTGTCCTGTAGGGCAGCTTCATACATGCAATAGTTTGTTGTGGCCTGACCAGTCTCCTACTTGGCAGCATTGCAAGGAAAAAAAACAAACTGGTGATTGCTAAATTGTGCTTGAATTTGCAGCAAAAACCAGCCCTATTTGTGTGCTTTCAAACCCCTTCCCTCACTGGGGTCTCAAATAAGGAGAGATGAGTTTCACTGTCGAGGTAGAGGAGTGGCAAAGGCCTCAGATTCTTTCCTGTTGTTTGTTGYGTTCCACATACGTGCTGGAATCGCAGTGTTTGTTTCATACCCTGTGGAGGAGCGGAGGTGTGAAATGTGGCAGCGCTTTGTTCTGTTTTTGCCTTGCCCTTGCGGGCAGTGTGTGTGCAGGTGATGGCACTGCTCCGGCACAGGCTGTCCCCTGTCCCGCCTGACCAGTGTCCCAGTGCTCCGGRCACGGCACAGCCGCTCTCCCTGCCCTGTCTCTCCTGACCTCTTGCACTCATATTGCTGCCTGAGCCCGGCCCTGGGAAAGCACCCAAGCCCTTCCTTTTTTGCTGCACATACTTCAGGTGGATACTTCTGAATTATTTTCTTATTTCTGCATTAAAACGAGGCCTTTGTTCACGCTTAAACAGTGAAGACTGGAGCYGTGAATCAGATCAGGAGGCTATAGATGATAGTTAAAATAAGTTGCAAACTCAGCTGGTTTATCTTTATTCAATGTGAGACCCTTTTCCAAGAACCTGTGGCATTTTTTCACGGCCTTTGGGACACTTCTGCACATCAGGWTTTGGCAGAAGAATTAACTAGCTTCTGTAATTGTTAAAACTCTAAAGCTGTGACACTGCTCTGCTTTAACAGAGAACTGGAGACGGATCCAAAGGTTCATTATAAAGCAGAGCTGTAACATAATCTATAGCAGAATATTAAAGTGACGTGCTGGCTGATGTRCTGTGGTTTTAAATAACTCGCGTTCGTGTCCCCCGAGTACCAGATGAAAGTTTAGACCCTCGCTGGGCAGCCCACACCACACTTGGAGTACAGTGTTCAACACGTAGCCTCTGGGGCGCCAGTGTCTGTTTTGGAGACTTTTCTCTATCACTTGCTCTTTCATTTCTTTTTAAATCAGACTTAGGGGGGTGCTTTTGTTTGGGTTCTAGTTCTGGGGGTTTTTTTGGGTGGTGTTTTGGTTTGGGTTTTTTTGTTGTCTTCTTTTACACAAACGAATTAAACTCACAGCTCTGAAGACAAAGCTCTYACTTCCTAAACCATGTCTGTCTGTAGATAAATGACTATGAGCCRTTTATTTACTGTTCATTACCACCCTCTTGCCTTTAGTAGCACTGAATTAGGCTAAAGGGATTTTTATTTTTACTTCCAGATTGTATATATAGGGGAAATAGCATTTGACCAAGATTAGATTTTTGGGCAACCATGCTAGAATGTGTCAGTTGGACATTGTTTAAAATTTGAAAATAGTATTTAGRAATATTTAACTATGCAGAACTAAACCACCTATCATCAACCAAAAAAGGATCATATTTGCTGGAAAAAGAAATACAAAYGCTTTTCATTGGGGGAGAGGGTTGGTGAGCTCTGTGACTAGTACTGATTTCTTCATGYGGTGTGTCCCAGAAACTTACAGGACTTTGCCTGGAATTGCCTTTGCAGTGATGTGTATTTATGTGGTTTRCATCGCCACTGAAAATTCTTTTCCAGTCATGGGGTGTTTCCTCTGGGATTACAAGTTTTGGCCTTATGGTTTGAGAGCTCCACAGCTCCATCTCCAGTAACCAGGAGTGCTGACGTAATTCTATATTACTTCAATCCTGGTATTCCCCTGACCCCATGCACCACCCCCAGCCCCTGTGCTACTGCCACTGCTCATCCATTCACATGCTGTGCTAAAAGAGCACACAAGGAGACTTTGTTTTCATTTTTGATGGGTAATATCATCAGCTTTTCACTTAGGGATACATGCTCGTAAAARGTTGGTTTTCAGGAGAACTACCTGTAACTGCAGGGTATTGTGTTATTGAAATGTCATGCTTGATGATAGAAATTGGAAGTTGGAGCACATTCTTGTTTTGTTTTGGGGAGGTTTGTGTAATCCTGCCCCAGGGACATGAGAGTTTCCCCACCTGTGCTAAACGCCGTTACTTATTGCTGAGCTGGGTTAGATTCAGTGATACAGAGGGAGCTACTGCAAAGCATATGTGTATCTGACTAGTAATGCTTCACTTCACAAATTATTTACTTCCTCTGATTCCTGTGTTTTCTGTATCTTCTTGCTCTCCCTTTCATATTCAGGGCTCTGTGTTGCCCTCTTTCCTCCAGGCTGTAATGAGCACGCTTTGATGTGTTTGAATGTGACAGGCGATTTTGTTCTTCATYGGACTGTGCTTGAGGAGTGTTGTTCCAACCTGCCTCTTCTGCTGCCGAGTTGCTACATCAGCCTTGTACTCGTTAGGATGATAAAAACCAGCCTGCTTRTGTCTACTCTGCAACAGGGGGAGGAATGACAGCTATTTTATGTTCAGTGAGCGCTGTGGTTAGTGTTTAGGAAGTGCATGTGATGGTAACAGACTAGCAGGGAGGTCTGGTGTAACCTCAGGCAGGTTAATCACTCTACACGTTGACATTTGAATGCAAACTTCAAGCTGCACCAGGATTTTTATATGTCTAGTTGGTATTTCTTTTATTTTTTGTTTGCATTGATATCTTGCACTGGCCTGGAAGAAGAAAGAAAGAAAACGTTTTGCTTTCAGTTTTGTTTATTCAGAAAAGTTCTATTGGGTTTTTTTCCCATCTCCATTTAATAGGAATATGTGAGAAACTGTCTCTTGCCTGGTACACATCTTTTGCTGCTGTCATTTTTATTTGAATTTTATATGCCTTCAATTCTCAAAGGCTTGAATTTCCTCCATCCACTGAAGTGCAGTGAGTTGAAGGAATGAMCTGGGTTTCCTTGGGCATCTGAAGGAATTTAACTTCTTCAGCAGTTGACTTAGTCTTATGACTTCGGTATGAGTCTTTGCTACAAAATGCAGTGCTGCCAGCACTGATCTTTCCCTTGGCACATTCAGTTTGTTTAACTAATGAGACAAGCACTTCCGAGGCAATTAAACACTTTGTAAAATTGATGTTAGTAAGAAGCTCCTATAAATAGGAGGTAGGTCCTGTGGGTGCTCTGGCATGGCAGAGTATCTGGAGACACTGAGAGTGACCGGTCTCTTTGCTTCTGGGGATGAAGGAGGTCCTGACCCCTTGGGATGGATGCTCTCCTGGGTGTGCCAACCACTAGCAGGATGAACACCTGGGACAGAGACCTTGAAGTAATCAGGTGATTTGTCCTAGCATGAGATGGGAATTGTTTTTGTGACTTTGACTCAAGGTGCAGGTGGCCAGTAACTCTCAGGCTAACAAATCCTTTCCTTGCTGCATAAGTGACTCCGTGTGTTAGCAGTGAGAGTGGAAGACAGACAACAGAGGGTGTGACTGACCCTGTTAYYGCTGCTGCAGTCAGAAAGCATCCCAGTAAGAGTACCCAAGTGCCCATATCATCCTGTGTTCATGCATTCATTTGGAAACACTTGCAAGATACATTTTCCCCCTTCCTCTACCCACAAGTGCTGGTTTGGGTGCTGCTATTTCCCAGTCTTTAGGAATGTGTAGGGCAGCATGCTGCACCCAGTGTGTGGCCTGAGAGGAGACTATGTTGCTTTCTCCTTTACTGGTGGGCACACTAAGCCTTTTGTACTGAACTCCTTAGAAGTGCTGTCGTTAAAGCAGTCCCTKTGCCRTGRTTATRGTGTGAACTTAAAGGGTTTTGGGGAGGTCTTGCATTGTGGGGCTGATTAGGTATAAGATGAATTGGTTAATATCAGTTGTTATCACTATTGCTAGTATGTGGCCCTTGGATGATATGGGCACTTGGGTACTCTTACTGGGATGCTTTCTGACTGCAGCAGCAGTAACAGGGTCAGTCACACCCTCTGTTGTCTGTCTTCCACTCTCACTGCTAACACACGGAGTCACTTAYGSAGCAAGGAAAGGATYTGTTAGCCTTAGAGAGAGTTACTGGCCAACTGCACCTTGAGTCAAAGTCACAAAAACAATTCCCATCTCATGCTAGGACAAACTTTGCATAGCATCAGCTAGAGTTCTCTGAAAAAATCTGCAGTTTGGCATCACTGGCTCATGGAGGGTGCCCAGGCTCATGCACTCTGCTTTTCTGTAATGACTTACTCCCTCAAACCATTTCCTTGGAACAGACTGTAAGCTGCATGAATTTTTCTTGTGATAAGGGAATGAATACCATGTTAAAGCCATGAATGCTGTGTCAGTTCATGCTCTTGAGTAATACACATGTTGTAAGAAGGAGCTTCAGTGTCTCCCTTTGACCTAATCGCCCTGTCAAGTCACGGGTGTCCTTATCTGGATGGGAGAAGAGGAAAACCTACAGAGCCATGCTAACCTGCTATTCTCCTAACCTCATTTTTAAGTGGGAATATTTCTGAGAAAATGTTTTACTTCCAAGGTCTCCAGCTTTATTCATGTTTCTGCTTTGGTCGTGCTTATTGTTTCCTCTTGTTAATATGGTTTGCTTTCGTTCTTCATCTCTATACTCAAAAAGCACTGTAAAATCTCACCTGAGAGAGGTTGTATCAAAGGTGAAGTATTGGCCCTCTTAACTTCTAAGTAGTAATTTTGTAAGTGTATTATTCATTTTGGGTTAAGAAAAGGTTGTGCAAGATGCTTACCTCCTCCTTCAGTTCTCATGCCTTTGAGACTGTTGAGTTGGTGACCTGTAGCAGAGGRTGAAGAGATCAGAATACTATGGTGTGCAAAAAGGTATAATAACCTTATTCATTTAGTGCTCAAGGGGTTAAAGGACAATATTAGAAGTATTGGAAACCTGGAGGGAAAAGAAAAAAGGTGTGGCCAACTATGGTGAAAGGATTTCTTGCACAGGATTTGTTTCTCACTGTAAGCATCTGCAAGACTCCTGCTGAAAGTAATGGAAGTTTAAATTGCTTCGATTGTTCCAGGTCAGCTTGAATTGCTTTATATGAGTGAAACAAAATTTTAAAGAGAGAATTTAAGCATATTATAATAATTTCAGTATCAAATTCATGTAAMCATAGGTCTTATATTTTTTGTAGTCATGTCAGTGCTTATTATTTTCTTCAAAATTCTGATCACAGTGAGCTTTTGTTTTTAAGGTATGAAGATCCTTTATTCTCAGCATGCCTAAACATTTTCCTTGCTATAATTACGCTAAGTTGCCATKTAAGTCTAGCAGCTTAGAAGACACAGAAAACACCCCCGTGCTCCCTGGAAAATCAAACCTTTTTGTGGATTAGTGGTACAGGCTGTAACTGAACACTTGTGAGAAGCATGAAATGCTTCCAGACCATTCAGTGTCTGGAAGAGCCACTCAGGGACGAGTGCTGCATCCAGGACCTCCCTTTGGTAAGTTGCGTAAYTTTAAGATATCTGATGCCTTCTAATAGGTGGCCGGGGAGGAATGTCTGAAGCTGTTAATTTCGAGAAAGGCATGATGGATGGCTGTGTGAAGAGCTCAGATCCTTCAGTAGCATTGCATTACTCCATTGAACATTGCCTTTTAGAAAAGGGTTGTATAAAAATTTGATGTATTCATGAGGAGAAAGCTTTCCCCTAGAACTGGTTTGTTAAACAGACAGGCAATATGCAAACAGTGCATTTTTGGATCAGGCTGATGTGACCCCTTGATGTTACCAGCTCATATGACATGAGAACATTGCTCACCAAAGGTCACTGCACTTTGTGCGTCCATATGTGGTGTTATTCCTGCCTTCCACCTGCAGAGCCAGGACTAGGAATGTTTGGTGATTGATGAAGTGTGCTTTRAAAGATGGTGTTGATTGGAAAGTCCTTGGTACTGTCTGGTTCTGGTGGCCAGCCTGAGTCGGTGATGGCCTTCACATAACCCATCTTATCTTGCCTGATGGTGTTTGGGGAGAGAGGGAACAGGCAGGACTGCAATATTTCTGCCTTTTTTTTAAGTGTTACCACAAACTAAAGTTGTAATCTCACTGATTTTGAAAACTGCATTTCCTTTCTCACCTTACTATATGGGAGTGGTTTTGCTTGTTTGGGTTCTTTCTCCCGCAACCCAAGTTTTGCAGCCGAAGGTTGATTTCTTTTGTCTTGAGGAGCTRTTTTGCAAGCATTAATGCGCTGCAGCTCAAGGTTTACGACCCACTGAAGTGAGCTGTATGCTGATGTGTGTTTTTGAATTGTATGTTTGAATATTAGTCACAGCTGATGGATGCATCCTGYGGTGGGGAAGAGGCAGATGCACAGAGGGCTTGTTCCACCATCCTCCCCACCTTGGGCAATGGATGCTGGTATCTCCTCTGCCGAGGTACTTGCTTTGTCAGCAGTCCCAGCTGGGGCAAACCTCCAAGCAGGAAGCTGCATGAAGGCAGATTAACCCTGCCAGGGCAGTCCTCTTACCCTGCTTTCCAACTTTCTTGAAAATTCCCACTTCCTGTTTTTAGTTGGTAGATTGAAAGATTTTTACTGCTTTTGAGAGGCATAATTCTTCTTGGATTTGGACTGATGTGGAGATTCTCTTTTGAGGATAAACTTTCAGCAGTGAACATTCAGTACRATTTTTCCTGAATGTGTTTTCATTTTAAGATTGTCATCTTCTGTGAAAGGATAAGTTATCACTCACAGTACCATCTTTCACCAGAACCTTACTCATGAGTGGCTACACAAACTTGAGGTGTACAAAATTGAGTAACTGTCATGGTAGTAGGGTGGGACAAAAAAAGCAGGTCATTGTGGCTGTCACCAAAATAACTGTCAAAAAGAGCATTATTTATAAGGGTGTAGTTGATGCTGAATTCAAAAAAAGTAAGATGAAGGGAAAAAAAAGCACAAGTAACCATTTTTATTTTATTTTTTATAGAACTCTTCTGAAATCTTATTTCCAGCAATTCTAGGAGTAGTAAATTTACTTCCAGAAATCGCTTGAAATCTAGCAGTAGTCTTCCTACAGTAAAATTTGTTGTTGTTGGGTAGTTAGTGAAAAAAAAACTGAAATAACATGTCTAGAAAGAAGTTTCATGGATTTAGCATGTCAGCTGTGTCATCATGTTTTTCAAAAGCCTTTTGCTTGTGTGTTGGTCAGGCTTATATTCTTAAACAGTTTTGAAGGTATTCAGGAGGCCAAATCTAGATCTCAGAGGTTGAGAAGATTGTAAATCACRTGGAAACCTGGGACTTCTATGTGAGGGATCAATAATTTGTACTGTTGTCAGCAATAATAGTAATATAAAAACTGTTCCCAAACAAACAAACAAAAAACCAAACCAACAAAAAATCCACACCAAAAAAAATCCACAACAAACAAACCAATAYAAAAAAATAAACCCAAWCCAAACAAACAAAAATAGCAGAAAAAAAACTCAACCTGCAGGCTTTCCATACCATCTGTCTTGGATCAAGTTGGAGAAATGAGTGCATATTGTGTTTTGTGTTTCKTTGTTTTACTTGGAATTGTTTCCTGGCTTTGCCTGTAACCACCAGTGTATATAGAATTTTTATTTTTTTTCAGAATGCTAGAGCAGTCTTGGTTTTATCCCAAAATTTAAGACTGTAATTGATTTAAATGTTTGTTTCCTTAGATGTGATAATACTCATTTTAAACTCTGCTTCATATAGGGAGGGTTTATTTTTCTGTGCCTTAACTTTGAAATGTCCTGATTTTAGTTTGGTGGTGTAGGGCTACATGCATACAAACAATGGGAATGGAAAAAAAGAGAAAATAAAATAAAATAAAAAAACCACACCAGAGAGCTGCTGTGGCTAACAGGTTTAAGTTTAAAGGATTCCTCTGCAAGCMCAGACTTTGAATGGCCAGACACATTCCACTGCACAGTGTCAAGCTGAGAGCAAGTGGTGGACTGTTGGAAGTAAATTTCAAGGGTTGAGTTTTCTTCATTGTTTTTTCAGTGCTATTTGTATAACCAGCTTTATTCATTGTTTAGCTGTGTGTGTAACTTTCACATCTCCAGATGTCTGAGTAAGAAAAAACACGCTGCARCATAACTCAGACTTTAGGTTACCATAATTAGTTACATTGCAACTCTCAGCAGCGAAACTCAGAAAATGATTAAAATAGAGCAGCAAGAAATTTTGTCAAAGTTCTCAGTACACAAACATTTTTCTCTCTGGACCTTTACTGAGGAGGTTTTGCTTGGGTTTATGTTTAGTCTTGTATGTCTGTAATGCATWTGGCAATAGAATGGTAGGAAAATTTACTTAACATGAGGGTCTTCRTTTTGCAGTCAGGGAATTTGTCCTGAATAGCTCCATCTTTGCTCTGAACAACTGCTTCTTGTTGTACACTGCTTTAAAAAATGCTGATACTTTTCCCTGTGGTCTTCTCACATGGATGTCTAGCAGAGAGGACAAATGCAATTGATTTATATAGAAGTGTGTGTAAAAATAAATATTTATACACAAACATTTTCTGAGAGTATATGTATACCACTGTCTGTAGTAACATATTCAGTGTTTTACATTCATAAAAAAAGTATATACATAAAACCCTTACACCTGGACCCATATAAACAGATCACATAAAAGTAATGTTTAAAGTCAAGCAAACTAAAGACAGTGTATTGTGTGTGTGTGTATATATGTAAGTAATTTCAAAATGGAAAATTAAATTTGAAATTGTTGTATGTTCTCGTGAGCTTTATTAGCTTATGATAAAGATTTGTGTGTCTTAGCTAAAAACAGCTGTGTGAATTTATTAAATAATGTGCAACTGCTTTAAAATGTGTTTCTTGTTTTCTGAGGGCTTTTTATTGGACCATTTTTCTGTAATATTTCATACTTGGGGTTTCAGCCAATATGTGACTGGCTTAAAACAAATGACTGCTATAATATTCCCTTGATATATAAAAGGCAAGATACCCACAGGGATTTACTAATGTCTCCTATTTTTGTTTTATTTCCTTGTGCTAGAAGTTTGCATTTGACTAATCCTGAGGAGTTGTCTCTCCCATGGCATTAAAGGCACGTACATACGGAACTGTGCTTTCTTGAAAGTTTTGGCACTGTCACCATATTAGCCATGATTGGTTTATTTGCTACTTTCCATGCACTTCAGACCATGCTTATTTATCTGAAATGAGTTGTCATCTTTCACATGTTTAAGATTATCTTTTTCTTCCATGTTACCAAAAGGACATGCTCTAAGTGCTAGTGCCTTTATACTTAAAATATGATGCCTCTATTGATGTAGCACGGATGAGTTTCTGCACACTGGTGCATTTCCTCCTTGGGTGCTGACCTGCATGCACAAAGGAGACCTGGCACAAGTGTAGCTCAGTCTCCACCCTTTTCTGCTACTCG
>NW_026623300.1:1068677-1215351 GCF_030028575.1 Malurus melanocephalus
TTTTTTTTTTTTTTTCTTTTCTCATATGTGACTCCCAAGTGTGTCAAAATGTTATGTGGGGTGTGGGTGTGGTGGCTCTTATTGATGGGCTTGGGTTTTGTGTCAAAATGTTATGTGGGGTGTGGGTGTGGTGGCTCTTATTGATGGGCTTGGGTTTCACCTTGAAAATGGACTTGTGCAGTTTTTGCAGAGTGACACTTCAGAATGTCATTCAGGTGAGTTGTGCTCCCTGGACAGATGATTTGTGCCAGTAACCAATTCTCACAGTGTCTGAACTTGCCTCTGTTTTCTCCTTACTTATAAGGTGCAACTTGACATTATCTCAGTTCTTTGAAGCAAGTAGGTTGTTCTCTGCATGTTTATGCATGCCTGGTTTCTGGACAGGGGAAAGAGAAACAATGGCTAGTGTATCATGAGGGATTCCATTTGTAGTAGCATTTTCTTGCCAGTGGCTGTTATTTTTTTGTCAGATCAAGTTTTGGTTTCATGCTCCCCACTTAATTCTCTGCTTTGCTTTTATGTGTAGAATTGCCTCATTAGTTGCATTTCCTTCTCACTGCTGCCGTGTGCAAGGCTCTTTGTCTTGGGAGAGGTACTGAAAAGAAATTATCTTTAAATTATACAGTATAATGTATTTTGCTAATTGTATTTCTAAATTAGATGCTCTGGCAAGCAGGGGGTGATTGCATATTTGATGCAGAAAAGGTATATCCCATTAAGAAGAACTAAATTATAGACCATGAAAGCCTTATGAAAACAAGATGACACATATTTGGCTACTAAGATTACAAAGGAGATGGATGTTCAGTTAGTTGAACTAATTTTATCATCTRTAAAGGAATAAACATAAGGCTGTCTGGGAAGGGAGGACATACACCATTTTATGCTTTATGGACATTGTCATATGTCTGGCGTTTACAGAATGGAAATGAATTTCTTTGGAAGTAGCTGAGCTCAGTCCCTTTTGTCACTTCATATTTAAACTCCATTAGAGAAAACTAACACCRCTTTGCTTTGGGTTTGTTCAGGAGGCCCCAGCAATAAAACTTACTAAGTAACTTTCCAAACAGTTTACTTCAAATGAGAGAGGCTTGAAACTTCTGTTCTGGCACAAATCAAGTGGCTCCTAATGTGTTGCCTGTTCAGCAGTCCCAAGAAATCATGTGCTTTAGTTGTGGAGTTAATTTATGTTGGCTGTCAAAAAAACCACCCAAAACCCAAAACAACCAACCCCCTACTGAAGGTGAGATCTGCAGTTCCCAAAGATAAAGCAGCCATACAAAATTTGTGTTGTGTTTTGAACTGCATTTTCATTCCATTTTCTTTTTCTGTCTCTCTGAGAAATTAAGTAGACAAAAWTTTTTACCCACTGGCATGTAGTCTCCCAGAGAGGAACCTGGATCAGTTCTGTAACTCTCTAAACAGAAGAGTAATCATCAGACAGAAGACAGCCAGTTAAAATAAATGGGGCTCTTAAGACATGCTGGCAGCATGAGAACACATCTGAGCTCCTTGAGAGAAGGCTTAGTGAAAGCTACTAATGCAAGGTTTTAAATATCTTCAGACATTCTGGCACATGACTGTAAATTGTTTTCTGTCACCCAAATGTTTCAGAAGTAAATGTGTTTTTGGAATTGCCCATGTTCTTCTTTCAAATATGATTTTAGTCACAATGTCTGAATTGTTTTGCCTTAGTCCTTTGGACAACTTGGTTTTTTTTTTTTTGGCACTGTGGCATTATTTCTTCTCCAAATCAGAATGTTAGTTTTATCTTCTTCTTTGACGAGTATTGCCCATCCCATCTTGGCGGCCATCTTTTCATGTCTTTGTTCTCCTGAATGCTTCTAGTGGCTTGGAAAAGCAGGATCAGATGCTTAGTCTTGTTACGTGCCAATAAAGCTACACTTTGGAATGGAATAGTTTCTCTATTCCTCCTTGATGTGAATGTGACTTTTGACTCGCTTTAATGATCCTTTGAATTCCAGTTGGTATTTCCAGATTTTAGCTTGTATGCTAGTACCTGGATAAAATGTTTAAGCTACGTGTTAAATGCATTAATTCTAGCAGAATTTATTGCTGTGTGTGTAATTAGCTATTTCCTKTTCACACCAGCAAAGTCAAAAACAGGGATTGTACCTTCTAATTACTGGACTTGCAGTAATTATGACATGGTGGCGTTCTGTCAAGAATTAAAGCTGAAGGCACTTTTCTGAAATTGTTTCTGCTTCCATACATCCTGCAGCAGTTGGATTGTTGTAAAGGAAGGAGGAGAGCTCGCAAAGGTTCTTGCTCATGGAAGGGCAGAGCTGCAAGGAAACCATGATCAGTCAAGCCATGACAAGTGAGAGATGGCCCCGGTTAATAATCCTTCTGGCACTGGCATGTGGAAACTGTTCCTGTTTATTAACAACTTGTTCTAGGGCAAGAGAGGGAAGCTGAAAGCTGCTACTGGCATTGGAGTTCATTTGTTTGGTGTTAAGTAATTGAAAAATAAAAGAGCACATACTCAAAAGGCCTGTACATTGTGCCATTACTCTGCTTCATGAACCTGATTTRTATTTTGGGATCCTTTTCTGCATCAACCCAATTATGTGTAAGAGTAATTTAAGCTATGTGCTGCCTTTCCTGTTTTAAGTAATGTCCTCTCGTGCTCCTCTGTAGATGTGTAGCTCCACATTTAGTGATGTGAGAATAGAGTGAGTGATGTGTGTGTGCAACACATCATTGAAAGTGCCTTATTTTGTTTTTGTGGAAGGCATTAGATAAATGTTCAAGGTTGTAGTACAGTAAAAGAAAAAYGTTAAGGCAAAAAGAGAGAGTTGAAACCATTTGTCTTTTTCCTAGAATCTGAACCCACAGGCATGCTCAGCCATGCTTGCGTACAGGGAAAACTCTGTTGACATGTTTGACATGATTTCTGAATGTGGGACTATAGGGATACAGAGCTCCATCATGTTAAAATATATGTTGTTGTTGGGGTTACTGCTGTTCGAACTGAGAATGAAATGTGAGAGATGGCTTTGTGGTTCATGGCTGGCAAAATGGATGGATGCCTGTGGGCTCTCCCTGTTTTCCTGTGGGCTGTAATGAGTCGAAGGGCTGGTTTGGGTCTGCTTCAGCCAAGTCAATGCTGCATCACAGCATTGGAGCTGCATGTGAAGGGAAAGGGATGAAGCAGAGCTGGAGAACCTGGGAGGACAGGCCAGGGGGTGAGGGCAGCTGTCTCACCAGGACTGGGATGGTACCTGCTCTTGGGGTCTGCAGCCAGACCAAGAAGAATGGTTGGCGCTTTCTCTTACACATTTTTCCTTGCACATTATCCTTTAATGGCTCTTGTGCTGTGCATGCCTTAGGTTACAGCTTTATAATCAGTCTGAAAACACCTTTAAAATTATGGGGGGAAAAAGAAGGGAAATGAAAATRTAGCAAGTGGGAATACAGCCACATGGAGCGAGGTGAGGGCAGGATTTCCTAGTGGTGATACATAGCAAAGTACTGTGGTAATCAGACAGGGTTTTTGACCTAAGCTAACTTTGATCCTTGCTTTGTTTGGGGAAAAGCTTTAGCTTATTTGCAGGACTGCCTCATAACCCCTTTTTATAGCTGCTTGTGTCCGCGCTTTCCACAGCAAACCCTGCATTAGAGTTCTTATAACTCAGCTGTATAAATTTGATCTGGACTTTAAAACTGGCATGTATGTTCTTGATTTGGAAGCGACTGTCAAGGCTGGTTGGCTAATCTGTTGGCTATGCGAATAATACTGCTGTAGTAAAGGCTGTGAGGAATATGATACAGCTCTCAGTTTCCATTGAGTGCACAGGAAGCTTATTTGCCACAAAGAGCAGGTGCTCTCATTCTTTTTTTTGTCTCTCATGCAGAAGTGGTAAGCTAGACCTTAAGTGTCCCAAACCTGTCAGGAGTCTGGAGTGTAAATTTTTGCTTCCTTCCCATCAGGGAAGCAGGTGAGGAAGGGCTTTTGTGAGCCAGCCCATTAGGTATATCATGCTGGAACACAGTGTTACCCTGTTTGTGCTTGTGGTGGTCAGTGTTGGCCCTTASTGTTCCATGCTGCTGCCTCTGTGGGTTGTGAGGTCCTGGGGGAGCAGGAGTCAGGTCAGATGTGCAGTTTGGGTGATGGAGTTGATGCTKCTACAGAGCATTAAGTGTGTCCCCTCTTGTATTTTGGAGTGAGCTTCTGTTCTTCTCTTTCATTAATTCACCAAAGGGGCATTTTTAGTTTACTTTGAGCTCTGTATATGTTTGTGAGGTTGCTGTTAAAATGCTCATTATTGATGCAAGGTGATTCTTTGGTCAGGTGAAACGAGGCTAGGGATAAGCAAAGTAGTAACAGGTAATGAGTGTAAATATTAGCATAAAGTGTGTTGTAGCAAGGAGATAAAAGCCCTGTGGTTTGAAAAGGCAGGACATTATTTGATAAAAGAGAGTTTGCCCTTTTGCTTATTTTGTGATTCTGCAAAGTTATTTTGTAATGTTCTTTCTCTAAATGAGAATGTTCAGTTCTGGCTTTTTACTTTTAAAAAAATACCTTAGCATAGGGAAGAATGTAGATTGAAAGAGAAGCATGAGCGACTGATACAAAGATCATTGTCTGGTTGCCTTCTGCTTTGATTATTCATGACTTTAAACTGAATTGCTACAGCCAGCTGTGGATCAAATACTCKAGGGGTAAAAATCAAGCTGGAGAGATGTCAGCTAGCCCAGGGAGTTTTAAATTAGGATCAATGAGTTACATTCTCAGAGAAAGTTACAGATGACATTGAAGGATGTTTGTGCAGTGGGGGAACATTTTTTACTGTCAGAGTACAAAATAGTTTCTTTGAGAAAGTTGTGATATACTGCGATGTGTGTTGCAGATAGGATTGATTCAAGGCAAACAGTTTGGAAAACATGAAAGGCAGCTTCCATCTCTAATCAAATAGACCTTTGTCCTATGAGTAACTGCAATTTAAGTGATTCAGTTATTGCTGAATAAAAGCAAAATAATGACGGCTCAAAGAAGAGTTGCTTGTCAAGTTTTCTTCTTAGTCGTGTGAGGAAAAAATAGGTGGTTATGTGTTAAATAGAAATTAATTGGGCTGCAAATTACATTGATTCAGAAGTAGATGCACGTGTGTGCACACATGCAATTTTCCTGGAAAGACTCTTTCAAAATAACGAATTAAAGCTTAAGAGTAAAAGTAAAAAAGCTGCTGGCTATTGCAAAACAAAGTAGTGCACTGGCTAAAATTTAGTTCCGTGAAACAGTTGTATTCCAGGGTATTTTGGGCTGTTTGTATTTCAAAATCCGATTTGTAGAATTACACTGAGATGACTTTTTATAACTCGCTTTTGAAGTTCATCCTGGATTCAAGAACTGCTTTACTTTCGCTCTTTATCTATTTAAAAAGTGTTTTTGGACAATATTTGTGGGTTTGGAATTCTGATGTTAAAAACCACAAGAACAACAAATGTTTWAAAAAAAATTTTCAACACTTTTTTGCCAAACAAAACTGACATCTAGTATTAGATGGGTGATTTTACTTGCGTTTGTTAGAAAGCATCCTGAGCCTCTCTGGATGGCATAGGCTGGTTTTTGGCTTTCAGCCGTGTAGCTGATTGCTKCTGAGGGGCAGAGGTTTCCTGCGGGGGGCTGCAGGAGTGAGTGGCCTCAGCAGGTGCCTGGTCATGAAATGTCTCCCCTGCTTGCCTCCCTTTCAGTCTCCAAATGAGCTTTCCAGAGTACAGAGACGTGGAATTAAGTAGGAGGAAGCATTCCTGGTTTGGCAGTTTTGTAGCTTTCAAGTCTGTGGTGCAGCATCAAGGGAAAAAAAGTCTGGTTTTTTTTGTAGCTCTAATTCATGATTGACTTTAAAAACCTGCCTCATACTAGAWATACAGAATTAAAACAGATCCATCAAGGATTTGGAGAATATTTGTGGTGCTTAGAGATTATTTGGATTATTAGATAGCCAGTTTTGTAATTTTATTGCTATACTCTTCTCTGTGTACATCCTGTTGTGTATTGATTCCATATGGTGACACAGGCACATTTAATAAAGATATGTTCTAAGCATATCCTTTTTTCGCAGGTAATTCTGTACTTTATGGGTGACTGATGCAGGATAATGTTACTAAGATAAGGTTAAATTTGTACTGTAAGAACAAAATCACTTGTGCAGGACAAAAAAATAAAGTGTTAACAAAGTAGCAATGAGATAAATATGTAGTTAATATATAAGAACTTCAAATGGTATTTATGTTTTCTATATTTGTTGAATTTTTTGAAATCTAGGTGAAAAAAAATTAAATGAGTTGATTACAATTGTGACAAGAAATATGGGCTGCCTCTCTTGGTTCTGTGTTGAATATATATGCTGCTTTGGTTCAAATATGTACACACTTTGGCATATGTAACCTTGAGCATGTGTACAAATTTATTGCTTGTAATGGTAATGCACCGTTACAGCATCTAAGAAATGTCAAAACTCAGGTTCTCAGGGTCTGCAGTCTGAAAAAGATTCTTACTTATTTCAAAAGTTCAAATTCCTCCTGTGGTGTTCAGTGTAGATGTTTATTTTTATATACTTGTGGTAATATTGTCCTGCACCTGTGGTAAAATTGCTCTCGTAGCTTCAATCTCACTTCAGTATAGGTGCCTCACAAGCCAAGGTTTCTGWCAGGTACTTTCAGGGAATACTCACGCTCTGGCTGAGATTTCCTAGAAGTATCAACCTCACCTCTCCTGCTTAGTCAGATCTCTTCTTCAGAATCAGTAGGTGTTACTTAGAAGTCTTACCCACTGTGTCAAGATAAGGAGATTACTGCTCTGGCATCCCTCTGATATGCAGTGCTTCACATTCTTGTCCAGTAATTTGCTTGGGTATGTCTCACTCACCTGTAAGGCCTATTCAATTCTCTGTCTATACAACAGGGCCCRTTGCAATTCTTGGGACATATTTGTGCTTTTCCTCATCTCCAAGGTGCAATTTGCTGCCATATCTTTAAGGAATTTTCATTCTGGGGTTTTGATGAAATTATTTTACAGCTGTCTCCCACGTGTGCTTGCAAATAGTTTCATCCCCCGTTGGCAACAGCTCAAGAATGACCTCTTGAAAGTCAGATGGTAGTTTGTGGGTTGTTGACCACCAGAATCAAACAAAAATATTTGGCTTTTTTTTTTTTTTTTTTTTTTTTTTTTTTTTTTTTTTTTTTTTTTTTTTTTTTTTTTTTTTTTNTTTTTTTTTTTTTTTTTTTTTTTTTTTTTTTTTTTTTTAATTAATAAGTTTGTTTTCATTTACACTTCTGTGTATGGTAAGGCCTCCCACTCCTCCGTGAAAATAGTTACCCTGAAGCCTGCTTTAGAAAGAAGTCTTAGTTCTGAATTGTGTGTAGGTTGCTTTTTGCTTTTTTCATCACAAATTGCAACATGTCAGCACCATGTACATTTGCACGTGTTCTGAGAAAGCTAAATTTTATTCTCTTGGGGAGTCCAATCACAAAGCACAGTGATCCATTTGACCTTTAGCTTTTAGCACCCTTACGTTCTTTTCCCTTTTCCAGACCTTGCTGGCAAATGTCAGCATGCTATAACATATCGGTTTAGGGATCTGTTTATGGCAGGTTCCACCCCTCACCCAAAGGTTTGAGGAGCTTTCCTATAAATAGCTAAATTGGTCATAGCTTTCTATATGCTTGTGGGCTTCCCTGATTGGCATTTTATAGTAATAAGGTCTCTTAGCTCACTATCTGGGTATGAACATCCAACTTGGGAGGAATTTTGGCTTTTTTTGTTGAAACCTTTTGTAAACAGGTCCACTATGCAAATTGAAATTCTTATGACTTTAGCAAGTGAAATTGGTTTTTTGAAATCAGGGTGTCTCCTTTTTCCTTTGTCTCTTACTTTACTTCCTTGAATGGGTCTTTGTCAACTTTTCCTTGTTAGCACCCTCTGGTTTCAGCTCTGGATAAAATTGCTATGTTGACTCATAATGCTGAGGGACTGGCTGCTCTTTTGAGTCTGGAGAGWTGAAAGTCTTCCTGTATCTGTGGCCTCTCCTTTCTCAGGTTAACAACAAACAGAAGGATTTTTCTGATTTCATTGAAAATTTTGTCTGTTGTTTTTAGCTGCTAAAGATTGCTATTGCAATCAGCAAATGTGGAACTGATGTTGAAAAATGCCACTTGTGATCCCCTGAATGTGAAATTTCTTGGATTTATTCTATGTGTTTTTAAATGGAGTTGGACTTTTTTTGAGGTTTTTTTGAGGTTTTTCGAGGTTTTTGGAAGTTTTTGGAGGTTTGCATTTGCCTATGTCTTTCAGCATTACACAATATTTTTTTCTCACAGTATTTGTCTTCATGCCACACAAGACATGTAACAGCTGTTGTGTATTACAGACTCTTGAATTTTAGGAAAGTCTTATCCATATCAAGTAGGCTGATAGGACACTTTTCCACAGGTTTACCTTCAAGTGATTGTTCATACACAAGTGCAAAGACTGAGCCCCTGATATTTAATGYATTATTACCTCTTTATCACAGGGAGTTTTCAAGACCTAACCTTGCTYCTGTTGAAGTGAACAATGTGGATACCGGTGGCTTTTCTTTGTAAAGCAGCAACAAGGAACCAAAGCTTCTTGGCTCCTACTGCATGAATTAAAACAGGGGCAGTTAAAAAACARTGGAGATGAAAACCTTCCTTCTGCCTACTTTTGAGAATTGTTAACGTTGGAAAAGACCTCTAAGGGTCACCAYGTTCAACAGTCAAGGTAGCACCACCACCATGTTCAGCATTAAAATATGTCCTCAGGTGCCTTATCCACACATTTTTGGAGCACTTTTAGGGATGGTGATTCCACCRTTTCCCTGGGAAAGCCTGTTCCAGTGCTTGATAATGCTTTCCATGAAGAAGCTTTTCCTAGTGTCCAAATTAAACCTCCTCTAGTACAACTTGAGACCATTTGCTCTCATSCTGTCACTTGTTACCTGGGAGAARAGACTGACCCCTCTCACTACACCAGCCTCTTTTCAGGCAGAGAGATGTAGAGAGTGATAAGGTTTCTCCTGACCCTCCTTTTCTCCAGGCTGGAYGCCACCATCTCTCAAATCATKTGCTATAGCACCATTGTGGGTCAASGTGAATTCCACTTTTGRAWATGAAGTAGTTCTGCTGTTTGCAGCACTTCCCTAAAAACMGTGATTTCTTCAAGGAGCTGACTCATGCTTGCAAAGGACAGAGTTGTGAGATTTTGCTTGCACAGCACCAGCAGCTACAGCATYTCTGCTCTGAGATAGGAAATACATCTGGAAACAAAGAGGGAATTTGCACCATCCACGAATGCTCTTTGCAGCCAGCTATAAAATGATTCGCAGACTGAGAACCAGGGACATAAATCGGTGCATAGATCTTAYGCTGTATTGCTTTATTTCTGTTCTTGGGAGTGAAGGTAGTTGAAATTCAGCGGCATCAGATGAAAAGATTAATTTATTGTTCAGTTGGGGCCAGTAATGTCAACTTTACAAAGGCTTCTGTTACAAGACTGTAACAGTCAAGTTAACCAAAGGCAGTTGAGGTGAACTTTGGCAGTGACCTTGATCAAAGAGTCAGACTGCTCAAGAGGCCTTTATTATTCTGATATGAATATAYAGCAGGTCACTGGGGCTTGTAAACCTACTGAGAGAAAGGCAAAACAATGTCCTACAACCGGTCTGTCTGTGATGGTGAACTTTTGACTTTATAGTAGCTGCATCTGGGGAAAAGTTAGCTTCGCTATTATGGAGTCTTCCATGCACGCGACCAGTTACTGAAAAATGAATGAACTTTGAAAATATTTTAAAGCAGAAAATCTTGAACAGAAAAAGCTGGTTTACAGCCTTTCTCTCTCCTCTTGTGAGAAAAATGTCATGTATGAAGAGAAAGGTGGCTGGAACCTGGAGTGTGGGAAACTGTGAGTGCCCGTCCTTGCTTGTGTCTCTTTGCAAATGTCCATAGCTTCCAGCCAGTAAAGYAGAAGTGGAGTTTGATTTTGAAAAACAGGCAATAATATGCAATACTTTTCTGTCATTAAAGTGAAATAAGAATGAGTACCTATTAGTATTGCAGCAATTTTCACAGGACTCACAAAGGAGAAAAAATACTTTTTTCTTTCTATGATACAACACTATGAATATAATACTGTGATTTTSTTTTCAAAATAAACATAAACCATCCAAGTTTCTAATTTAGCATTCTTTTGATGTTTCCAGCTTAATGACGGTGGCAAAGCAGCCCAAGCACACGTGGGGATTGGTGATGTGGTTCTCACCATTGATGGGATAAGCACGGATGGAATGACTCATCTAGAAGCACAAAACAAGATCAAGGCATGTACAGGCAATTTGAACATGACTCTGCAAAGGTGAGATGCCTTTTTCTTTATTTAAAGAGAATTGATCATCATCCTAACAGTTGTTTGGAGGATAAAAACATGTAAGTGGTTTGGCAAAGTGCATGGAGTTAAATGACAATGATTGAAAGATATGCTGCCATAGCCTGCAATYTGTCTTGATTTATAGCATTTTAGAAAACTTATTAGATGTTAATTATGTGATTTGACAAATACTTTTTYCAACCTTAGTTACTTATTCCATTTCCTCTTCAGCTTCAGTTTTGTTTAATTAATTTGTTTAAAAACAGGTCTTATTCTTTTTTGTTTTTCCTGGGCGATACGATTTTTTTTTTGGTCAAGTCCTACAGCACCATTTTTATTGGCTATCAGAATAATGGATGTAAATACTTAAGCCTTGAAGTAAATGGATGAAAACACTTCAGCTCAGTGTCTGGTCAATGTTTCCCAGAGTGATACCACTGTGTCACAAAGTAGCAGCCTCTCTGCTAAACTGAAGGGCCTGCTATGAGGCTACAGCTTGGTCCAGTCTCAGAGAGTTTATTGAATCCCAGCATACCTCTGATGTAGTCTGGGGCTATGCTTTGGGAGTTGTTGCAAGAAGGGAGCAGGATGCTCACATATGGGTTATTGGACCTGAAGCAGAAAGAGCAGCRGCACAAGGAATAAATTCCTTGAAGCTCTCAAAAGTCTCCTAGGGCTAAATATTGTTTTTTTTTTTTTGTTGCAAGATTGCTATTTTGATTAAATGATGTGATTGAACATCTTGGAGGAGATTGGCCTCTGAATCCATCACATAGGGAAAAACATATTTTTTTGTTTTCAAATAAAACAACAGGAGTTGTATGCCATGATTGCTTGCCTTCAGCAGTGCAAAATTCTTTGATGAGSACAGGTKGATTTTRTGGCAAATTATTCTGCCCTTAATGRAAGGACTGTGTCTSTTWGAGAGTTCATCAGTATTAGAATAAAAGAGATGATGTGGTTGCAGATCTGACAAACATCCAGGGTGTTGGTGCTTGTTCTCTGCCCACAGTGGCATGTATTTGAATGGTTGTGTGAGTGCTTTCTTCTGTAAGAGGCTGCAGTTCAGTCCTGCTTGTTGTTTCTTGTTTTTCCTGTTGTCCTGTGCATTGGTCCTTAGCTACCCTGAATAAGGGATTCCCTTTGCTCAATCTCAGGAAAAGGAGTAACTTGTGGTSTGGTTCATGCCTARGGCACCTCCCTSAGTGAAACTTGTAAAGGTGGCATTAAAAGTTTCTTGATGAAAGAGAGGCATTRTAGCAGCTCATTAAAAGAACTACATGTTGTATCTAGTGTGTCATTTGCTTTTCTGACTCCCAAGGAGACCAGCACGTTGCTTAGAAATGCCCTTTCCAGGACCCACTGAGTCACTCCAGCAGGAGGCTGGGTTGGCCCACTTTCTCCTGTCACCCTAATTGAATGGGCAGGGCTGATATCAGAGATAGGAAAGTCATGGCAGGTGTGTCCCAGTCAGGTAACAGCTTGTCTGAGGCTGCTTCTGGTTGGGTACGGGGATGAGTGGTTTGAAAATCAAATTAATCATGAGTTAGCCTGATCCCCTCCTGTTCTCATCCATCCTGCCTACTGTAGCATTTGACTCACCAYTGTTGGCTACCTGACAGCTGAAGACTAAGTCAGGATCAAACAGAGATCAAAGGAATAGCCTTGGTCCTGGCATCCTGGGGTGGCACAGATGTCCTGTCTTGTGGCTCTGCTGCTTTGCAGTCCCACGGTATCAGCTGTTCTAAATCTTGTCTGGATCCCAAAGATGTAGACAGTGTTCTCCTGGCTCCTCTGCCTGTGAAAACTTCTTTGCTCTGCTGTTTAACAGATCTGTTTTGGTAGTTTATYTGCTCTTTATAGCCTACAAGAAGATGCTTCTTGGAATTAGACTCATGCCAACTGAAGATGCTGGCTGCCCATGGGAAGGGAACTTCAGARTATAAACAAGGTGGCAAGATAAGCCATTTTAATATTGAGTGTTCCCCATGATTACATTCTTCTGTTCCTGTCTCTTCTCCCAAAATGAAACAAAAATAAATAAAATATTTCATGCTGTTACAGTTCACATGGAAGATTAAGGAGATACTGTCAATGTGAAGCAAAGCTGGCCATCAAAATATGGGGTGGTGCCATAAAACAGGAAAATTGAAGACATTTTGTTTTCTATTACTGCTTTTATTTATCTTTTGTTTTTGCACTTCTGAGATTTTATCTACTTTCACACAGTCTGCTGATAGTTTGAACTATCAAGCTGAACAGTGCAAGGATGTTCAGGCTAGTCTTGAAAGAGTAATCAGTTCTTAAAGTAAAACAGTCATTAGATGGTTGGTGGTGTTACTTTGAGGATGTACTCCAGCATCCCGGTTTGCACAGTGGTCAGGGCATGGCAGCACCTTGCCTTTTAAAGYTACAGAGGAAACTTCTCTGGTCTACATGGCAAAGGGAAGACAGGAATTTTTTTATTATCAGATTCCTTATTATAAATATTTTAACTTGATAGTTAATGTATTCACTTGGCTTCCTTTCTTCTTCATGTACAAAGCCAAAAAAAACCCCCAAAAAACCAAAATTAAAAAAACAAACAAACAAACAAACCAAAAAAGGGGCAAGAAGTAGCTTGCCAGGGAGGCTGGAAGGGATATTTAAAGTATTACCCTCAAAAATTTTACTGACAGGTTTAAAGCAGTCTACTCATGTAGGCAAATATGCATGCACCCCTTGTGGAAAACCAGTTTAGATGTTTTGTAACGTGTAATTGAATGTTGGCAAAATATTTGAAGGGCAAATAAAAACTTCTCTTTGTTCCGTGTAAGGCAATAYGCAGCTTGGTTTTTAAAATATGGAATTGCTGTGTGCCCTAGGAAGGAACTGAAGGTGCAGCTGACACAATTGTAAGCCACTTTGCTTAGAGAATGCTCAGATACAAATGGACAAAATTGTGCTTGCCAGCCCTGTGTGCAGTAGTAGGTGATAAAATTTGCATATGTTGCCATGTATTTTCAGGTGTATGTCTTTGAAATCAATGAGTGCTGTAAATACATCTCACTGTTTAATATTAAAGTTATATTTTTTTWAATTGTGAAATGAAATTTGAGTGTATGCATGCTATTTGCTCATTTTTCATATTACATGACTCAAAAATATGGAGTATGTTTTTCTTCATTTTGTAACATGTGATTTTAGCTTCTTGATAGATTTCCCCCCCGCTCCAATATTTGTTTCTATTCATCCCTCCCTGAGACCTTGTTCTTTTACACCCCAATATTTTATTTTCATCTAAAMCCATTCCAGTTTCCCATGAGGACAGATGGAAACCAGATGCTTGCTGAATATATTTTCAAGTCCAGTAACTTAGCATGGACTTTTATAAATAAATCTCTAAGTTGCTGAGCAACTAAAAGCCACAACCTATTTTTAAAATATTATTTTTGGGGACTGTTTCTCCAGACATTTCCCTTAATGATTCTTTGGGAGTGAGAAAGATAAAGAATTGTGAATTTCTACAGATGCATGAGGTCATGATACCCGTGAAACTTCTGGGAAAAGTGTCAGCAAAACAGGGATAAAAGTAAAACAGAAAAGATAGAATATTTTTGGGTTTGTTTATCTTATAATGACACMGAATTTATTTACCTCTCCATTTAGTAAAATGTCTGCACAGGTGTAGTATGATCTGTAAAGGAATTTTTTTCACTGTCTGTGAATTTAGTAATTTAGGATTAAAGTCATTGAGATTGCTTGGCTTGGGAAGTGAAAGGAGGATTCTCCAGGTTGTTTACTCCTTTATTGTTATATTGCAGTGCTTTTTGTGTGAAAAACTCTTTTTGGATGCAGTGAGCACCTTCTGCGGTTCTGATTCCAGATGTTCAGTGGAGAAACATGACTGTTAAAAAGCAATAGATGAATTTCAGTGATGGCCATGGGTTTGGGTAGATTTGATGGGTTTTTTTTCCCTAAACCTTTTTGAAGCATAGGGTTGCCCAATCATCAGAGGGCAAGGGCTAAGGCCTGCTGGGTATTTTTGATGTCCTACAGGGCTCASAGACAAAATTCAGATGAGCCATAAGGCTGGGTTCTCTAGCAGGTAAACTCAAAGGCCGTGAAATTTGTTTTACCTGCTACCTGACTATGAATCCTTACCATATTGCCTTCCCTTATATTTTTCGTTTTTCTTTCAGGAAACATGAAACCTATTCTTTTAGCTTAAGAACAGATGAAAWTCTCATGATTTGTGATGGGGTAACTGGAAAAAAAACGTTATGGATCATTTAAATTCTATTTTCTAAGGTAGTTTTTTCAAGTTAACCTACTTGGAAAGGGTTTTCAGCAGTAAGACTAGCTCACTATACTTTCCTCTCAGTATTTTTTATTTAATTCAGACTTCACTTTAGATGATGGTTAAAACTCATGTCTCAGTTTTATGAGTCATGGGTTCCTTGGATGGATATTTTGTTTCCCTAAACCATATATGGATGAGCTTTAAGAAAACTATGGTAAGAATGCATGCTGAAGTCTTACTTTTCTCCCAGCTTTAGTCATCATTTCCCCTGCACTGATATTTTGACTTTAGTTTTGTTCTTCACTGATTTGCTTTTTTATCAGAGTAGAAGCTTGATTTTCCCATTCTGGTTGAACAGATACAATAATTGGTTGACAGACACCACAGCTTCTGAGTAATTTTTTTAAAATCTGAAAACTTTTTTTTTTTGTTGTAATTCCTTTTGTAATACTGATTCTTAAATAACTTCTTTCAGGGATGTCAAAACTAGGTTCTGGATGATTAAGAAGATTAAAAAGAAATTATTTCTTTTTAACTGAGAGTGTTGAGACACAGAGAATTTATAGAACTCAGTTGAGGTTGTATGGCTAGGAATATATAAAGAAACTGTATAGTGGTAGTTCTAAGGCTATTCAAAATGTTTGGCAACTTCTTCYCCATTGGTAGTTTGTTACTTTCAATCATTAATGCTACTTTTCAGTAATTATGCCTGAAAATAAGCGAGGTGAAAAACAATGCTTCCCAAACAGACATTCCCTTCTCTTGTTTCGCCATGTCACTAAGCTTTGAGGTGGCTGCTGTTCCAGGTAAGTGACTYAGTGGAGCCCCACATAGCCCTGTGAGACTTCAAACAGTTCTGGAGAACTTCCTGRTATTGACCAGGGACTTTTTGTGCTGTGCATTGCAACATTGCAATCTTAACTCCTCCTGTTTTACCTCGCTCTGAAATGAAGTGGTATTGGGTTAAAACATTGTCCAAAGAATTCAAAGCTAATGAATGATGCTGGAAGGTTTTTTTTTTTTTGCATGCAAAAGTTGTTGTATAAGTCCATGCACTTTTATTGGAAGAAACAAGGGAAGAAAGAGAAAATTGYTCCTAATTTAGGAGCTGAAGAGGTTTAGCTAGCTAAGCCATGCCTTTGGAAAGCCTGCCCACACACTAAACGAATGGAAGGGCACCGTTCTTGCTTCCAGCTGAAATTCAGAACCTCGTTGCACGTAGCATTTTGCTGCTCGTCAGGTAGCAATTAGATGAACCACAAAACAAGCTGCAGCTGAGTGAATCCAGCAAACTAAAGGCTTGCCTGGGAGTTCAAAGGAGAGTTGCGGGGCTGAAAATGGAAGGTTGCAGGGTGAAAAAAAAAGAGTTCAGTGACTTTTACAGGGTGATACCTGCCCATCTGCCAGGAAAATGGGTGGGACTGAGGGCGAGCTAAGCAACAGAGACAGCAGCCTTCCTCACAYTGTGTACCTTAGGGTTTTCCTGGGAATCTTTWGAGCTGGAAAAGATTTGTAATGACTGGGCAGGTTCTTGAGGTTGACACAGCCTGTAGCATAGGAATATAAATATAGTTGTAAACATAGATAGTGGACAATGGCAAGTGCCAAAGGCAGATTGTTATTTACTGAACATCAAAGTATTTCCTTCAGCATTAAAGATTTTTCACTTCAAACTTCAGCCACATTCTCCTTTGCCCCCCACATGGTTAATATCACCTCAGGAACTTAAAAATAAGAGCAAAGAAAAYCAAGCAAAGGGAGGTTGAAGAAGAAAAATTGAATGTGTTGAGGTTTTTGGATTTTTTGGTTTTCTTTTTCTTTTATTTTTAGTTTGTTTGCCTCCAGGGAAATGCAAAATAAGACTTCTGAGTGACAGTGATTTTACCATTATGGTTTTGCGGTTTGGTCTACATACTATATCATAGTGGGTTGAACCAGGAGCAGTCACATTAGGAGGATATTTAAAACTTCTTTTGTATGAAAATGAGGAGGCCATCATCAAGTAATTGTCTCTCACAAGCTGGGAGACATAAGTTCAATTTGGGATAAATTTTCGAATTCCTACCCTCTAACAGTCCAAGTCCTTGATGGAATAAGGGTTGGTCAGGTGAGAGGCTGTTTGAGAAAGTAGCTTAGATGCTTCTGATAAGGAGCTGGGTTAAGTTGGAGCACCACTCTTTGAAGGGTAATGCTTGTGGTGGAGGTTTGCACCTGAAAGTCCCTCATGAAAATGGAGGGAGGAAAGTTTTGGATCCTAGAAGTTCCCATCTGTGTGCAATGGACCAAGTGGTAACTATAGTGCTTTGATTGGTTATCTTGCTTTTTTGCCTTACCCAGTGAGAAACATCTGTGCCATTGCTTTGTRCAGATTGTTGCATAGCACAGACATCTGACAAATAGAGCAAAAAGTAATTCTAAATTTGACTCTTAGTTTATTTCTTTAAAATATTGCTTGTTTTCAGACAGGGACGTAAAATTGGTTTGGGATTTTTTTTTAATTACTTTTGCTGACCAAATAGATGTTTGTTGTGAAGCCCAGAACCATACGTATCTTTCAGATATGTTTGGATCAGCCAAAAAATAAATGCTTAGCATGTGTGGATATTATATGGACTGCATTCTTTATTTCCTATATTTAAGATCAGTATGAAAACACTTGCCTTCTGTTGCAGTTCTGCTGTAGGGATTTAACCACTYTGATGTATTGATGAAATGATGCTTTTAGAAAACAGATTAAATTGTTAAAGCAAAAAAACGCAGTGCAAAAAAGAGTTTTAAAAGTGGCTTTACACAAGYAGATCATTAGAAAGGTAATAGCTTTGGCTTGATATTTAGATGTACAGTAGTTTAGAAGCCTATTTTCATTCTATTGTAAAACTAAAGTAAAATTRGTATTCTAGTTCAGATCTGACACAATTTATTTCTGCCTGTGAAGACAGGAACAGTGAAGGTTTATTCACCTATATTTTACCTGAACTGGCCTAATTCAGTAGGAAGTATCTGAAAATTAGATAATCGTACTTTATCTTGGCATGTGCTAGATGGACGGTGTGCCTCAGTATGTGAGATGAGGACTGGTTTGCTGTGCTCTGCCTAGTGGAGAAAAGACATGATAATGATAAATGACGGTTTGTGGTTTAGAATAACTTTATGAAACACARATAGCTCTCTCCTGTCTTGCAAAATTCAAAAAAAACTGAGTTGAGGAGTATATTTAAGGGCAGCAGGGAATTGCTTAATGAACTCCACATTGTTCAGATCAAATGCTCTTGCTGTAAGCAAAAAGTGACATTTGCAAACTGAAATTTAATACAGAAAACATCTAGGTTGAGTGAGATGGTGACTAGTGTACTAGAAGTCTGACTGTTATTTAGCAGCATTTTCCATGTTACAAACTCCTTAAGTTAGTYTTGCTTTAAGTTGGTTTATATTCTGTGTGTTAAAAAGCCTTTTCATTGCTGTGCAAGGGTGGAAGCAGAACATGAGATATGTGCTCAAACACCCCCACATTGAAAAGATCTTTAGTACCATAGATGCTTTTAAGTAGTAGGTAGAATTTATTTTCCAAACATAAAATATATGTATTTTAAGAATGCAGGAATACAACTAAGCTAGCCTTCATWATGGAAGTCTAAAAAATCTCTTGAAAACCATAGGAATTAATTTTGCTGACTATGAGTATTTCTGTGACGTACAATAAAGCTTCTGTTTAAGAGGTACAAGTGCCAAGTTCTTACACAAGGGGAAAGCAGTKTCCACTGGCAGTGCAATGTTAAGTCAACCTTTCTGTGGTAATTATATGCCAGGTACTTTAGGCTACACCACCATTTTTAGGAACTGTTGTGTCCTTGTAAATTCAATCCACGCTCTTTTTACTTTCCATTATCTCTTCTCTTCACAAAGGAGATTCTGAAAGATGTGTTGGTTTCTGGGGGTGGGGAGGAAGGCCCATTGGTTTGGGGTTCAGTCTGGGTTTGTTTTAGAAAAGGGCAGAAAATGAGTTATAGAGTAGTTCTGATTTTGAAGGCTGATAGGAAAGCAATGTTGTTTGCTATYAGTGTGATTTCCTGGCTAAGTCCTACTTTTTTTTTTTTTCCAAGGAAAAGGTTCATAGCTGTGTTTCAGGAAGCTCTTTTGGTTACWGCTTTCCTCCTATTTATAAATAATCCCCAAAGGGTAGTGTAGGTTTGTTTTTTTTCTTTAATGAGTTACAGAAAGCCATCAGAAAAGTGATATTCTTAGGTTTTTGTTATATTTTGTTTCATTTGAAGTGATTTTAATGAAGCATTATTCTCCAGGAGGCCTTTGATGAGATTCTGACTTTCCTTTCCTTATTTTCTAATGGGCTTCCGAGGTATTCATGGTGACAGTCACAATATCCCATAAGCACTGCAGCGTAATGTAGAAAAACTTYTTTTTTTGTTTTTCTAGTAATATTACCTGGTGTAGCCAGTGGCTAATACAACTATTTTGAGATGGTATATTACTTGCAAAAAGTTTTTCATTAGTGATCTTACTGTATCAGATGGGTTTTTATTTGTCAGAACTAGCATAGTGGTTTTGCATCAGTTTTAAATTTTTAGTTCCATTTCTGTTTTTGCAGCAGGCTTCGCTTGGCTTTAATGTCTTATTTCCTAAAACTAGACATTTCCTCTTAAGCAGATAACCTTTATCTGCCTTTCACATAGTCAGATCTGATCTTATCTGATAGCCGTCAAGGCTTTGAGGACTTTAATAGGAGATACTAAGAAAAATAAAGTATTGTGATGATAAATCAGGGATGACGGTTACTGGTACTTTTTGTTTAGATCCTTGTGAACTCAAGTTTGTGATCTCCTCACAAATATTCTGCTGTTGTTAAGAGCCCTATAGGCAAATACTGCTTGTTGCAGTTCTTTTTGTATTTTGTCGATGATGCAGATCTGCTTTCAACTGTTAAATAATATTTAGGTTTTGAAATGCACRTAGGTTTCATTTCCCAAAGTTTCCTACTACAAAAATAAAACTAGAAGAAAGGTGTGTATGTGGGTGTTCTGAGAAACACTGTAGAGTTTCACTGCCCAGTACAATAGACCTGAGCTTTTCATCTTCTAATGCTACTGTTAGTTCAGTATTAGAAGTGTAATCCAGCTTTGCCTGATGATTGRATAACAAAGACCTGTGTATAAATTGGAGTGGTTTTTTTTTTTTAATATCCCCACTGCCTCACATTTTCTGGTGGGGCATGTTTTGACCTGACACTGCACAGGATGTGTTCAGTAGACGTGTTCTGGACTGAATACTAAGCCTGAAAAATAACAAGAGAATTGAAAATGGTGGGGATTGCTTTGTCTCAGAGGAGTGCATTGTATCGGTGAACCTGTTAGTCTGGTATCCAGTCCTGCTGTGGCTGCTTTCCGATGATTCAGCAGGAGGGTGAGAAATAAACCATGCCTTGTAACCCCTGCATGGTGAGAACCTGGGTGCTTACCCAAGAGATGTGGGTTTGATTATCATAAATGCCTGTAACTAATAATTAAACTGGGGTCTTATAGGCGTTGTTTCATGTAGCTATCAACGTAACTCATCCCAGACAGGCTAACAACGTCGAGGTATTTGCTGTGTGTAGATGAAAGGCATTTTCTCACGCTGATATTTTGGTTTCTTTCCAATTGCWCTTTCCTCCAACTTTGGTGCACAGTCTACTCCACAGTGAGATGTTCAGGTAGAAACTAAGACAGTTGTCTTTACTTATTTCTGTGCACCCTCTCTGCTTTTGGCAGGGACTGCACCAGGTCTTAGCCTTTGTCAACTTTGTGGTTTGAGTCTTAAGGATTCATCTGACACTTTAGTCACAGCTGAATCCTTATTCCCACCAGGGGAAAGAACAACAAAGGTGCTTTGTCCTTTCATTTGCTCATGTGTGCATTCTTTCATTCATGGAGATGCAGCAATTTCTGGCCTTGAAAGGGCTTTGGCTCCCAGCTGGGGCAGAGGCCCAGAGGACATGCTTTCCTCCTGACCTCATGGTGCTTCTGGTGGAGTCCTGTGTTTAAACCTCTGTGCAAAAACTGCTCAGAAAAGAAAATTTCTCTTCCTTCCTGTGATGAGTAAGGAGATTTGAAGACCCTATCTCAACTTTATCCAAGTTTCGAACTGCCCTTTTAACCTGCTGCATTTGTTTGGTGTTTGTGTCACAATCCTCCTCTGTCTTTCACGTGACCTGACACCACTGGCTGCTGCTGGAGATGTCAGATCCTTGCTCTCCCCAGCCCCGAGGCAACTAATCAATACAAAGGAAGTGTTCCTGCCAGTTTCAGAGAGCTCTGAGAAGTGGAAATTGGGATGTTAGGATGAGAGAAGCAGGGAAGCAAATTGTCAGTAAGAAATTGTGTTTCAAAGAACCAGGGATCTTTCAAGTAAGGACAGTGTAACTTTTAGAAGTGGCAAATCCATAGGACAGGGATGTTAGTGTTGGCTCATAGTGCTGAATGAGTGTCTCTTCTRCAAGGATAAGAGATGGCAAAGATTTGCCTTTTCTTCTGGTTCATGGGAATTTAACAAGAAAACTAATAGCAATAAATTTATAAAGATGAAATGGAAAAAAAAAAAGAAATATCTCAAGAACACTTTGGGTAATAATTTGTCCACTTAAAAATCTGGGCAGGTTTCCTCACTTGCTTAAGTTCTCAAAACAGAATTGATACATACAGTGAGGGACTTGCTGACCACTTGAACCAGAACTGAACCTGGATTGATTTCTTTGGTTTTAGTTAATGACATCTACTTATCTTATAAATATAGTAAATTATTCTTGTTCTTGCATATTTTCTCAGTTCAGGCTTAATTTCACTTGATGCTAACAAAGTGTTTGGTCCATACTTAGTGAAACATCAGTGCATGCGAAGCTTTAGCTTTTTTCCAGCATTCCTGTGGCTGTTTTAGCTGAGCAGAGTCTGTTAATGTGAAATCTGCCAATCATTTAAATCTCTCTTATATTTAATTTTACAACAGATTTATATGCTTTTCAATTTTGGAGTCTTTGATATTCCTCTTAATGCCTTAAATTTCTAAGTTTATGATRTCTGCTGAGTATTTTCTCACATAGTTTTGGCAAGCCTTAATTTCCTAACATTCCTAAGTCTTGCCGAGATACAATTTGAATATAACTTGGAAAACCCCAACAAAACAAACAACAAAACCCATGAAGATTTGATAAGTCATGTTTATGTGGATGTGGTTGAGGAAAAAATCTTCCAAAATAARATAAATGCATGGTGGGAGATGTTATAAGCCATTATCTGAGGCACAAACTTTATAGAGTATCTGTGTCAGCAGGTAAGACTGGTTTGAAGCTGGTGTTTGATGTTGATTTCTGCTTGGAATAAAGTCTTCACCAAACAATTAAATGGATTTTCTGCATGGCAATTATTCTGGGGGGCTTGTTTTTTCAATCTAGTCTTTTGCTTCATTTTACCTATGACTGCCGCTCTGCAAGAGACCATCTCGGTAAAAGGGAATGGTTTATAGAAATGATGTGTTTCATTGTGGGGGGAAAGGATTTCTAACCYTCACTTAATGTCTTTTGGAGGGAAAATGACCAAATCTGGGGTAGTCAGTTTTACTGACTGTATAGTATCCCTTTGAGCTCCTAAGCTTCTATGCGAAAAATGGAATGTAGTATACATTCTTAAACTGTATTACAGAGTTAAGGAAGCCAAAGTTTTAATGAGGACAGTGACTTCAGAGATAACTAATGCTTCTTGATTGCTAAGAGATTATTTTTCCTTTACATACAAAGCCACTCCATATGAGCAGTGTATAAGTCTCAGTGACACGTGGAGTCACTAAAACACATGTACTGGGTAAATATAATGTATAACGGATTTTGCAAGTACAAAAAAAATGTAATATTTTCCATTCAAGGCCTCTCGATTACGGAAATTTGTAAGTGTGCCTGCTGTCAGTACTGATCTTGGAGACGCTTGACCCCAAGAGTTGCCAGTTATCTCCTTTCCAAATCTTGGAAGGAAGGTGATGACTGGACAAGTCAGTCATTTTCCACAAAGTCTTCTTACCTCATAAGAGRCCACATCATTAGCCTGATAAATAAGGTGACTGCTGGGACTAATATTTTTGTGTTGCATCTCTTGGAGCTGCCTACAAAGGAGCAGTGTTGAATAACTTAATTTTGTAGAGAGTATGGTTATGGGATTTTTGCATCTTTTGCACTTGGCTGGAGGGAGCTCTCCTGGAGAAGAAAGYTCTCAGTGCTATTTGAGCAAATTGGAGCAAGGGCAGATTGACGTTTCCTTTGTGCCAGGGTTGCTAGACTCAGGTGGCACCGTCTGTGAACAGGGGAGTACATGAAACTTGGGACAAAAATGAAGCTTCAGAACAGCTCAGGTTAGCAACACTGTCATTAAAAGACAACAACAACAACAAAAAAAGAAAGAAGAAAAACARTATTAAATCTCAGTTATTTGAGATATTGAGATATTCTGGCAGGAAATGGAACTAGGGAGAAGAGAATTAGATGTCTCGTGTAAGTGGCACATCCTAGCYACTTTTGTGAAAGGCTGCTAGGTTGGGTTTTATTTAGGATCCAGATAAATTTTAGAATATCTTATATGTATTAATAAAATCTATCTAGAGTCTCTTTATTTCTTTATTTTAGTCAGAAATAATCCTTGCATTYGCCACTTAAGTTAGCTATTTTTGGAATACACCATGTAGTTGTTGCTTACAATTCTATTGTAGCAACATGTAGAGGTGAGTGGCACTTATGGCAGTGCTGAAATTAGTAATATATCAATTCAGTGTTATTGTTGGTAATTTTAAAGCTGGTGAGTGATGTGGGGGGAARGTTGGAGAAATCAGGAACTGGTTTAATGGTTTAATCTGGTTGATTTATCTTCGTAGGAAGGATGGATTCATAACTCACATGTTTATTTCTTTTTATACTAGAAATGACAAATTTATTTTGKAATAAAATATAGTTAGAAAGATCTTAATTTCTCTGATGTGGAAGAAAAAGAGGYTCTTTGTTTAATGAGAAGGACTTCATCTGCAATAAAAGATAATGGAGCCTGAGGCATTTGTCAGCCTTCCTGGAGAAATGTAATACTTTGCAGGGCTGGACCTGAACTGTTTCTGCTATAAACCAGTAATTAGCAGACAGAGCACATCTTTGRTCAAGACTGAATAAAGGACACTGTGGAACTATTCCTTCTTTCTTTTTATTTCTTTTCAAAAGAGAGTTGAAGAAGGTTGCTAATTGCTTGTGGCTGAGGATGTAATCTTATGYCTAATTTTTATTTTAAAATTCCATCTTTAATTTTGATTGTTTTGTTCATTATACATTGTTTGAATGAGGTGACTTTCTTTTTTGCTTCCCATACATTAGCACTAGAGAATGACTCTTTGTTAATAATAGCTACACTCTGTGGGTGAGGCCAAAAGGAAGTATGAGGGCGAGCTGGAGTAATTGTAAACAGTAGATATTTAGTCTTGACTACCCTATTCATTGTATAATTCTCCAAGTGATTTTATTCTTTAAAAATGTGAAGAATCCATCTGATCCTTCTCATGATGCACCATGGTCCTGCTGTTTGGTTTTGTATTTTTTTAAACTCCATGGAAAACTGTTCTCATGATTAGTCACCAAATTAAATTACCTCTTGACATTTTCAGCTTTTTTTTTTTTTTCTTAATTTTTTTTTTCTGCCGTCTGTCAATCTGAATGGGGTTTGTTTTTTTTTGTGATTCTTTTGTTTGTTTGCCTTTATGTTGCTCTTTCTAAAGAGGATCTGTCACTCATAGCAGCTACATGTGTAGGTAATTAAAAAAAGGAAATAGAGATACAGAATGTCTCATTAATGGTCAAATGCTGTTCCCTGCCTTATGTCACTGTAGATTGCTAATGGTCAGGCAGAGAGGCAAAACAAAAACTGGTAGAAACTGACATGAAACTGGCAAAAATGGGCAGGACTCAGATGATCTGATTTGTGTGTTGGTAGATATGAAAGTCTTTCAGTGTGGGATTAGAGAGGTCCTGTAGTCACAGTCATTGCAAACTCTCYGTGTTTCTTGGACTGCTTGAGCTCTAGGTGAGGCTTGCGTAGGCGTAGGACCAACCCTGGTGAGGGCTCTCCAAAAATCAGTCTTTGTGCATGTGGCTCCTGGAGTGAAGATGACTATGGGATATTGCCTATGGATGCTAGAGGGTGACTAGCTATACTTAATTGGTTTTCAAACCATGGTAACCCAAGCTTTGTGTAAATACACAGAATATTTTTCAAGACTGTGTAAAAATGTTTCCTCATTTTTGCAAAAGACCACAGAAATCTTAGGTCTTTCACAAGTGAGTGATTTATTTTTCTCCTTGTTCRTGGATGTTTCCTCTTTAAGATAGCAGTTGGGCCAAGAAAAATTATACTGGCCATTGGTCTGCTTAACATAAATGTGTTATTAWGAGAAGATGTCTGTTCAGTTGAGCTTTTCATCTTTGTCCAAAGAGATCACTCAAGAAGTGACTTTTCATGCCTAAAAATTCTTGTAGGAAGTAACTGAGACCCATGACTTTTTTTCCCATTTAAAAATGCCTTCATGTAGTAGACTGTGGAGTTACACTTCTTCCCGTGGCTTACCAGGACAATATCTTTTAGTAAAGCAGCATCCATATAAAAATAATTTGCATGATCAAATTAACCTCCAGCTGTTTGTAACTAATATTTTCTGCAGTTGATGAGCCAAAGCTTTCAAGGTTCTTGCATTTCAGGTAAACAATTGAAATGTTCTCCCTATAATTGCTCTCAAATAGCCTTTTTTTCTTTTCTTTTGCAAGTTTCAAAGCAGTGTGTTGGCTCCTCCATATGACTGGTGGTGATTTGCCATYCACACTCTAAAGTAAAACMCTTCTACCAATTTATTGTTTAACCYATGCAACACATACCTTTCTGAAAGTTCAGGGGCTCCGTAGCTAGCATGTAAATTGTGATGCCATTGACCTTGCCTGTTTGTTTTGAGCTGTGYCTGTAGTTACTTAGTGGAAGATTTAAAGAAACAATCTGAAGTTGGTCACAGTTTATCTCCACTTCTTAAAATAACACAGATACYTCAGTGGCATGGTCTTTGGTGACATTTTAATTCTGTTGGCACACTTTGAAATAGGCAGCTGGGACATCACTGGCATACATCAGTTTTGAAGCCTTGCAGATACCATCTAAATGCCAAGCTTTTTAGTAGCAAAATAATGCATTTATATATAGATTAAAGACACCAGCAATCAGAAGTGCCTTGCAACACATGTAATTGTGAACAGCTGCATCAGAACAATGCAGCTGTTAAAACTCCTTCATGCCCCAGATCACATGTATTTGGTCCAAATTACTCATGGGTGTATCTGTATGCTTTTTGGAGAATACAGAGAATCATTTGGGATGCATACATTTGTTGAAATCAGTCCTTGATTATATTTTGTTAAGATAATGCATAATATAAGGAGGGGCTCATAGACATTTACAAAAATAATCTAACACCATTCTCACACAGCAAGCAAACATCAGTGTAACCAAGCTGTGTGGTGGTTGTGTCTATGGTGTTTAATATGCTGCAGGGCTGCCTCCCTTCAGGCTTCAGCTGCATCTGCATAACACACTGTGCTGCAACAGGAATACCTTATTGTAGTGTCATGAATTGTAGAATGTCTTGGTTTGGAAAGRATCTTAAAGATCTGGCTCCAAACCCCCTCCCCCGGGCATGAACATATTTCCTAGAACCTAGACCAGATTGCTTGGAGCCCCATCCAACCTGGTCTTGAACRCTTCCAGGGATGGAGCATCCATAATTTCTCTGGGCAACCTGTTCCAGTGCATCACCACCCTCACAGTTAATTTTTTATAAAATCCAAGTCTAAAACTACTCCCAGTTTAAGGCTGTTTCCTCTTGCCCTATCACAACATGCCTTTGTAAACAGCTCCTCATCATTTTTCTTGTAAGCTTCCTTCAGATATTGAAAGGTTGCAGGAAGATCACTCTGGAGCCTTTTCTTATCCAGGTTGAATAACCCAGCTTATCTCAGCCTTCCTTCACAGGAGCAGTGCTCCAGCCCTCTAAATGTTTTGACCCTCCTCTGGACTCACTCCAACGGGTCCATGTCCTTTGCTGTGCTGGAACCCCAGAGCAAAGGTGGGGTATCAGCAGAGCAGAGGGGCAGAATCCCCTCCTTCTCCCTGCTGCCCACAGGGCTTTGGATGTGCCCAAGCCACAGGTGGCATTCTGGGCTTCAAGCACACCATCCTAACATGGTATCAAACCAGTTACAAAATGGAAGACAAGAATCCTGGGAGTGCTGTAGCCTCTGCTTTCATCCCAGTGTACAGCTATAAAATCAATTGGTAGTAGCAGCTAACGCTGTTCTGTGCTTGTTACTGAGGCATGTTCTGCGCCAGTGAGTGTGTGAGGACTGGAACATAAAATTGAAGAAATTCTTTCTCTGTGATGGAAACCAGTCTTGTCATCATTGTTGTCATCRTGCTGCCTTGTGTCTTGTTTTTCCCTTAGGGTTTTTATTAGAGGAAGTTTTCAGCAGCCTCCAATTCAACTGCAGAAAGTTGTGTCATACAAAGGAGACCAAGAGCAAAGCTGTCAAGGTCTCAAAYTAGGAAACAGAGGGGAAGCCTGTATTGGTGTGGGGAGCTTTGCTTTGAAAGTCTGATGTGCTTTGTGTGCACTGTAATTTCCTAAGGAACACAACAACATAGATCTGGTTTTGACTGTGCTACTAATTTACAAGATGCTGATTAAAAACTTCCTGAGAATTGCATAACTGTACTGTTTGTAGTGCTTTGGGGATGCCAATCTCTTTTTTCCCCCCCTTCTTTATACTAGTTATGTAAAAATAAATGCTTTTAGGAAGATCTCAGAAAGTCAGGAAAACAATGACTGTCTACAAACATTAGACAACACTTTCTTGCTGCTGCTTGAGCGTTCAATGACAGGGTTAAGTCAAATGTCCATTGAATTCCATAATTTAGTGAGAATGCCAGAACGATAGTGAGCTTGAAGGATAGCCATTTGACCCAGGTCCAAACRTTTTCTGATCAAAAAGTTTTTCAAGTCCTCTGGTTTACTTGCCAGAACCTGAAGTAGCCTTGGGATTTGGCAGTTGCTCGGCAGTCATGCGTCAGCAGTGGTGCTTCCTGAGCGCCTGGCCAAGTCCAGATAAATGGAAAAGCTTGCATTTTGGAAASTTTAAACATTTATTTAAATGTTACTCTCCTTACCTGCGAATTTGAATAGCATGTGAATATATTTGAGAGAGACAGTTTTGTGCCCTCTTCCAGAAAATGGGCTGGTTATATTTGGTGTTACGTGAACTGTGGGAAGTGCTTAATGTCATTTAATTAAAGTCTTCTTCTGAAAATTGACTTAACACTGGGATAACAGGAACAAGATTAAGAATGGTAAAGGAATGTTTTTCGGTGTTCTCTCTACTATGGGTTCTCTGTGGGTCAAAATCTGATAAAGTATGGGTGGCTTACCTGACCTAAAGATGCCCAAGTTCATTTTATCATAGTCAGCTGTGTAATCTKTGTCATTTTTTCCTTTATAAACACTCATCTCATTATTTGGGTGTCACGAATGATGTTGCTTGTCTCTATTTACATTTTTTTTGTTTTCCAAATGTAGACTATGCCCCACACCTGTTGCTTTCCTTTGAAAAACACATCTCTCCAACATGCATGGTTTATGATGCTAACTTGCAGGCATTCTTTAATTATAAAAGGATATGTGGTGATCTGTCAAGGGACAGTTGTCTCTAAATGGATTAAAAGGAGCTTACATGGTTTAAATATGGGCTATGCCCTTCATAKGCTGAAAATAGTTCAAGTTAGCTTGAACTGGCTACACAGTGTATTTAGTACCTATGCAGGTAATTGGCTATTTTCTTGAGTTCAAATAGTTTAATTTTGCACCTCTCTGTATGTAGCATGCAAAGAATAGGGGAAAGACCCCTTAGACAAATAAGTGAACTGACAAGTGTTGTTAGATAAACTGTTCCCAAGCTTCAGCCCACAGGAAAAAATGAGACACTGTTAAAATAAAACCTGCTCTCTGCCATGCAAGTTCTCAGCTGTTGAGAAACAAAATTTTAATGTCCTGACTCAYCAACTCTTGCCATCTTCCTCTAGTAAACAATGAAATGAGAATGAATTAATAATTGTCTGTTTGGAAAAAAAAAATGTCTTCCTGAAAGGTAGCAATATCATCAAGAAAGCATAACATCATAAGASAGATGGGATGTCTGGTAATGCTGGGAGAAACAGACAGGTTTTCAGGTATAAAGTATTTTCTAGAGGTGTGAAAAACTGCTAAATACAAATTGAGTGGCACCACTATGAGTTAAACTAGATATGCATGTGTCACACCCCCTTATTATAAGAGTAAGTGGTAGCTGCAGAGTTGGGTGTCTAAGTAATAGCTAAACTTCCCAGCTGCACTGTTTTAAGGKTTTTTTTCCACCCAGTTTTCTGAATAATTACTGCCTTTGAAAAATTCCAGGGTATTGTCAGTAGAAAGTCATGTCTGTGGCACAAAACCCTATGAGGTAATAGAAACACATACTGTGCCTGTCAAATATTACTCACTTACTTGGGCTRTGAGGCAAGATGAAAGCAATGTTTGCAGCATTGTGACAGATCTCAACAGGCTTTGTGACCATCAGATGTTTTCCATCAGTGATTAGTTGCCCACAAAAGCAACTTCATTGCTTCATATGCTKTAAGTGTGCTGTGACTGCTGCCCCCTAAGTATTTTGAGCTGAGAAGGATGAATGGTACTTTTTTTTCAAAAACTAGACAGTGGGAAAGGAAAACTTCGTAGTTAGCTGGATCACTTGGAGTCAGATGGGATTATTAATTTTTCTCTTCTTGGATGGTTGTTGCAAACAGCAGAAGAATTACAGGACTTTGCTTTATGCACCTTTACTTAATAATTGGTTCCTTGACCAATTTATTGACTATGGGAATTAACTGTTAAAGCTSTATGCTGCTTTCCGACCTTTTTTGTTTAGCTTTTGTGGAAAACAAAATAATTCCTGACTGCAGCTCGTACTGTGACAGTTGATCTTTGAGTTCCCTTTTCCTTGAAGGTGAAGTTAACCTGTTGGCCAGGTTAACTTGAGGTCTTGATACAAACAGTTGAAAGTATAAGGAAATCTCTAAGATATCCTCTTGGATATCCAAAACTATAGTAGGCAGCCATGTTGAGACATAAATAGCTTTTCTTAGCATGTTAGACCTGCTGCTAACCCAGTGACCTTAAATATGTAACCATTTAAACAATACAAGGAAATGATAAAATGCAAGAAAAGCAAGGGTCTGTAGTGGAAAAGTTAACAGCTTCTGGCAAGTGTGTCCTCTTTAAATGGATACAGTAATAATTCTGGCATGTGGTTTGTAGTGTTTTAGCTCTGCTGTCCACAGCCAGTACCAGCTCTGGTGGTTTTCYCTTTGGGGACAGCCTGTGGGAGCCTCCCAAACACCTGCTGCAATGAAGACTTGCTCATTTATGTGCAATGTCCCTGAGGTGGAAAGGCCCATGGTAGCTTTTGTGACAGTTTGCCAGTCAGGTCCTAGGCTCATGCACTCTGAGGGTGAGTATTCATCCTTTGCTGCTGGCATGGGAGGGAGGAAAGAGATGTCTGAGAAGTTGAATGGGAAAGAAAATTGGCTGGTTTTCTGGTGGGTCCTGCTGAGAAGTCAGAAAAATGCTTAATGATATTCCTGACCTTAATYGTAATTAGCTGAACTCATAGCAGATCCTATTAAAATCAACACACGTTTAGCCTTTTAAATAGATTTATCATCACTTTTCTTTATTGGTGGCTACTGCCATGTCCCTGGGTTTCTGGACCAGTCCCAGGCTCAGCAGTTCTCCTGAMAGTTTTCCAGCCATGCAGTTGTGGTAGGCTCTCCACACATCYACATACTGTGCTTGGGATGATGTGCAGCTTAAAACAGCACAGATGGACTTTCAGAAGCTGAATCATTAGGTTGCTCATGTTGTTGCTTTTATCATCTGAAGTCAGGAAGAAGCAGGAGGTGTTAGGAGGCAGCTGGGATTTTTGCCAGACTCCTGGACAGTGCTTTTGGATGGGTGGGTGACCTTGTGGAGGACGGGGCTCTTCTTTGCAGTTGCTGCCTGACGCCTCAGGAGCAGTTTTCATCCTATTTGGTTAACTGCTCTTCCACTGTGCATCTCAGACTTCCTGGAAGTAATGAATGGCTGAGGTGCTTTGTAGGGGAGAGCTGTGCTTAGCTCCCAGAAGAAGTAAAATGCAATCTGACAGTTCTCTAAATTGCCAGATTCTTTATTTGAGAAAAAATGCTCATTCCCACACACACACTTAAGGGAAAAAAACCCCTCCAACCAAATAAGGAGATGTTGGGGATTGGGGAGCTGTTTGTGGTGGATTTCCAGTTAAAATAGATATGACTACACTTTTGAGCATATTTGTGCTATGTTTTAAACAAAGGAGGTAATTTAAACATTACTCACCATATTGCAGAAAGCACTGGAAARAGTAATTTGGTACTTGGTTTTGAATCTTTTAAATTATTACTTCGATTTGATGACAGACTGATGTCAACATGAAGCTGAGGCCCTCCCCACTCCCTTATTTTTTTAAGGGTTTTGGAGGACTGACTAAGTCTGCAAGTTATTTAGACCTATGCTTTTCATTAAGATGTCTGTTTCTAAAAGGTAGCTTGCTATGTTAAAATTACTATCCAATAAGCACTCATAAAGAAAATCAAATGAATAAATTATGCTTTATTAGAAGACCAGATACAATTCTTTTGTCTTGCCAGTTGCACTTAGCTGTTTTGTGGATACTGTTACTTAGCAAGACAGCTAAGAATGATTAAAGAAAAGAAAAAAAAGGGTTTATAGCAAGGCATAACTGATAGAAATTATCTTGATTATTTCGACATGCTGACATACCTCTTGTATCTCAGCTGCTTTATGACTTTTCTGGGACCAATGGCAGCAATCTGCCATACAGGTTTGTAAGGCACTGGCCATCCTTGGTGCTGGGGATACTTTACCTGTTTGGGCTCTAATCAGGGCAGTCATGGGCAGGTATGTACTGATGTGCCCTCCTAGTCCAGGGCTAACCATACACATGGGAACTCCAGGTTTCCARACCTTCTTTCTGCCTTTAAGGAAGCAAAAACCATGTTTTTGAAAGCCTCTGACAGGCAGAACAAAAGTGAGATAAATTCCATAATACTTTTTCCTTAGCTTTTTGTTTGGTTTTTTTGGTTTTGCTGTAATGGAATAAAATATTATCTGCCTGCACTTAAATTAGCTTTACAAATGTATTGGTAGGGTTGCCACAGACCACAGGAATGAGACTATGAGCAGTAGTTGTCTTTGGGAGGTCTTAAAAACAACTAAACCTTTGTGGGTAGGAATACCAAACCAGAGGGCAGCTTTTTTCTTTCCTAAAATATCAGCATTGCTTATTTTAACACATAATGATGAAATCACAAACCTTATTTAAATTTAAGAGGGGAGACCTAAATTTGATTTGGCCAACTATCAAGCAACCAGTAAAGCAAGAACATAACTTTTCTTTCTTTTACCTGACCTAGTGTACCCTGGTGTGCTGGGGGAGTGCACAGCATGAGGCTGTGAAGGTGTTATATAGCCTGTACCAAATGTAAAAGGCTGACAGACACATTCTGATAATTCTTCTCCTTTAAACTTACTGAAAGTATCAAATCCATTGACAGTGACTCACAAATTATGCTCCAGTGCCCAACCACCCTCTACACCCTCTAGGGTAGCACCTTTTTCCCAATATCCAACCTAAACCCTGGCACAGCTTCAGGCCCTTCCCTCAGTCCTGTCACTGTCACCACAGAGAAGAGATCAGTGCCTGCCCCTCCTCTTCCCCCCACCCCGAGGAAGTTGAAACTGCACTGAKGTCTTCCCTCATTCTCCTCCAACCTGAACAGACCAAGTGACCTCAGCTGCTCCTCACGCGGCTTCCCCTCGGGGCCCTTCATCTTTGTTGCCCTCCTTTGAACACTTCTTAATAGTTTAATGTCTTTCTTACATTGTGGCACCCAAAACTGCCCYSCAGCACTCGAGGTGAGGCTGCYCCARRGCAGAGCAGAGCGGGACAATCCCCTCCCTTGCCCGGMTGSTGATGCTGTGCYTGATGTCCCCCAGGACAGGRATGTCCCTCCTGGCTCCAGGGCACTGCTGGCTCATGTCCAACTCACCACTGACCAGGCCCCCAGGTCCCTTTCCATGGCWCTGCMTTCCAGCMCCTCACTCCCCAKTCTGTCTGTACATCCAGGGCTGTCCCRTCCCAKGTGCAGAGTCTGCCACTTGCCTTTGCTGACCTTCACGTGGCTGGTGGGTGCCCGGTTCTCTAATTTATCTGATTCTCTCTACAGGGCCTTTCGGCCTCCAAGGGAGTCAACAGCTCTTCCCAGTTTAATATCATCAGCAAACTTACCTAGCACTCGTTCAAGTCCTGTGTCTAAGTAATTTATGAAGATGTTGAAAAGAACTGGGCATAAAATAGAGCCCCTCTARTGACTGTTGGCTTGTCTGATGTGGCCCTATTTGGTTTGCCTGTTTTGAATAATCATGAGAGTTTGAGTTACCATGACTATAGAATCTGTTTTGTGGRGCAAGCAGAGAAGGAGTATCTTTTTAATGTAAGAGTTAATTTGCAGAAGGAGATGTCCATGCCAAGACCTGTGGAGGGTTATGGTATCTGAAGTACAGTTTTGCATCCCATCTTTTCTCTCCTGTWTCCCTTAAGCAGGCAACCAGCACTGACATTTGCATTGTTTGATTGTAATTAGCGATATTTGTCATCATTTGGTATGTTCAACTAAATGTAAGCTAGCATAATAAACTAGAACAAAGGGAATGAAGAAATAAAATGTTGACAGCTATCTCTTAGCAACCACAATGACCAGAGTAAAGATTTGAAAACATTGCTGTTTCTTAAGGCAAAAAAAAAAGTAATCTCTTTTTTTTTTTTTTTTTTGCAATGACTTCAAGAGATTCCAATTTTCATTGAGTAGTACTTAATGATTTTGCTACCTCTGCTTTTCCACATGTTGGGATGTGGACAGGCTTGCAATCTCAAGGCTACATATGCTTGCCCTGGCAAGATTGCTGAAGTGCTGATTTAACGACTGATGTTGCCTGGAGCAATGTGTGCTTCTACAAAACTGTGGGAAACAGTTTTATGTTATATTAATGTGTGTAAGGAAGCCRTTTCTGATGGTGTATAAGTTGCAACAAGAAGCAAGCTTAACAGTGTTCCTGTTTTTCTATTGTTGTGAACCGGAGCAAAGTTGGTAAGAAATAAATTATGTCTCGGATGGAGAAGGGACTTGTGTTTGAGGAAAAAGCCCCAGTATTTGGATTATTCTTTTTTTCTGTGCTTTAAATTATGTCTACATTTGTTTTTATTCAGATAACCYCTAGTGAAAGTCATGGCTTGTTCTATATGTTAAATGCTTTCYGCTTGTCATCTTTGTTCCATGAATTGGCTAATTTAGAGGAAGGAAATTTATTTTTCTTTCTCCCCTGTCAATTGACTGCTCTCTAGAAATGAAATAAAGCTAACCAACAGAACTGCAGACTACAAGTGCACGACCACTAAAAACTCAGGTTTTCGGAAGGAAGATCTGACCAGTAATTTTTCAGGGATGTAGCATCAGCTGCCAAAACCTGTCTCCTGATGATTCACCAGCTAAGAAAAAGTAGTTAGTTTTGAAAATTGGAAGAGCAGGATGTGAGACAGGAAGGGAATCCTTTCTCTTTTCCATCCTTCTATTAGGAAGGTTCTGTTCAGAACAATGAATAAAGTTTTGAGACAGTTTTCCAGCATTGACTTCATTTGATGCTCTTGGCAGCATTAGGTTCATGTTTGGCCTCGATCTTAAAGATCCTTTTCAACCCACATGATTCTGTAACTTGCTGAAGTTGTTGCACCTCTATGTTGTATTTCACAAAAGACTTTGAAGAATCCTTTGGGTAACAKAAATATGAAAAGAACAAACAGCATGTGTATTAATACCGGTATTATGTGTTACTCTTGTTTATAGAAGGGCTCATAGAAGCCCAGTTGCCTTCTTGTGAATTTCCTATTGAGTTTTTAATCTGTTTTTTAAGTTATAGATACATTTTAGTCCCTTGACTAAGGGGCTTTAAATGGAGTTCATACGAGACAGCTCTGAAATGTCCTTTGGATTCTAGGTTCAATGAAGATTTAAGGATTTAGTGGCTGAGGGTTTGCTTCCATAATATTGATTATTGAGATAACAGTGTTGCCATTGATGTTCAGTCTTTGGACACGGTGTATCAAATTTACTCACTGAAGAAGGATCTGGAGTTTTCGCTGTAATAATGTATTTTTTCCATATACTGGTAACTATAGAAGGGTTCTGTTAAATTCCTTGTGTCTTTTTTTTTTTTTTCTTTTAAGTGGGTGAGATAATTGGAAAGTGAATGAATAATAGGAGAATTTAAAGAGTGAATAGTTTTTGCTGGGCCTGTTGCTTACAGCAAAGAGTGGACTAATTCATTTTCCTAATAAGGCTGCTCTGGAAGTTGGAATGTTTTGAATTGCATTAAATGTCATGAAAGTATTCATCGGAGAGGATCGGCTTGTGGTATGTTTAGACAGCAAATTTGATCATGTTTGGTCAAAATGAGCTGTTTACACAGGCTAAATATAGCTGGGTTTTTTTTGTTCCCCTCCAGGAAAGAATAAATGACTTCAATGTAGAAGCTGTGCAAAAAATTTGTGCACTTTTATTTTCCATAATGCCTGCAGCTTCTGTTTATGTTGTTTGTAATAATTCATATGAAGTTTGATACAGTAACCATTTATCAAGGTCTTTTGTGTGAGTTGTTTATTATAAGCCTGAATACTGAGCTGTTAGATCTTTGCTTTGTTTGTATGTTATTGGCGGTATTGCATAAACTAATACCCTGAACTGCTAGTTTTAAATCATTCAGAAAATACCATACTTCAAGCCATCCTGCTTTTTCAAGTAAGTAGTAACAGGGCAAGTGTGTCATCTCATTCTGAAAACCTTTATCATCAGTTATTCATACATTCAATAGGACCAAACCTGCATGAAATACTAGTATGTTTAATTGCTAGGTGGCAAGTGAAGTGCTAATAGCTAAGAAATGTACATAGTTCTGCAGTTTAATTACTTTTTGGCTGTGCAAGTCAGTGGTAGCCATGAAAATATTGTGGGAAATWGCCCTGAAGGAAGAATTTTCTTAGATGTGTGTGTTGTGTATGTTTTGCTTTTCAGCTTGCAGTGTGCATTTCCTTTTGTCCTGTCTTGTGTAAACACCATGCATTTTTCTCATTATGATCTTGGTGGCTCAGTTTGSTGGGTGAGCATTTTCCTCTTACGATATGGGATAAATCACAGATTTTAGTCTGATTATGGTCTGAAGTCAACAAGGCCAAGTTAAACTGTTTTAAGTATGTCTGGGGCATACAAATTTATGTCCTTGTTTCAAGTATGTTTGCAGGAAAAAATGTTATGTTGTCTGTCTGTTTAAAAGTAACATCATGAACATTTTGGTTATCAAGCTTTTTTCCCACCCCTTTTTTTTCTTTTTGTATGATATTTTTGAAGATGAATTTTGAAAAATATGTCTTCCAATCATCTGGTAGTAGTGGCTTGAAATAATTTTTGCTTAGTGCTGTGTTGATGAATATGGAAACAATGTCATYCATTCCAAACTCAAATTTGATTATTTTATAAAAATAGAAGGAAAATAAGTGTGTTCCTTTTATGAGACTTAAACTAAAGTCCAGCATTAGTGAAGTTTTTTTCTAAAGTGTGAAATGTAGTGGTRAATAATGAGTGTTTTCATAATTCTTACTGTTGGATCAGCTTAATAAATACATAAAACATGTCAAGTTACTTTATAAAAAATTAATAGGTATGCCTAAGATAGAGATGCGCATTTTCTTCTAACTCTGGTCTTAAAAAAGAAAGACAAGCTTCCATATGTATTGGCATTTTTTTCTCCCTTCTTGTTGCTTTTGTTGCTGCAAATTGACAACTCTGCAATTAGGAGTGATTAATGATGCACCCCCGCGCTGTGGAGGGCCAGGGGTCAGGCTTTCATGGGCTGCACACTGTGGGAAAGGGGAGAAGAGACCTGTTCCTCAGAGCAGACAAAACCCTCCCTCTGTTGAGAATTGCTGTTGATGTGGACATAATGTGTGTCAGCAGCGATGCCCGGCTGGGGAAGGCAAAGTGCAGAAGACAGAAGATCATCTTCTTGTGCTATGCATTTTTTTCCTTTATGTTTTCCTTTTTTTTTTTCTTTTCCTGCCAGCATGACATGGGGTATATATATATTTCCCTTTTTGTAAGATACATACTGATTCTTGTTGCTGGAATCCGATGAGCTCTGAGGGCCAAATGACTTAGAGGGAAGGAATAAACTTCGGGAACAAAATAATTCAAAGAAGGGGGGGCGGGAGGGAGATCACAAAATGGAAAATAAGAAGAGTTGTTAAAGGGAACAAGTCTTCCTAATTCGATTGTAGTTGTCCATGTTTTTCTGGTAAAAACTGAAAAGTTGGTTAATACAGTAGAAGTGATTTTAAAACTTAGCCTGTGTTAGCTGATATCCAGTTAAATGAACATTTTGCCTCCGTAGCAGATTATCTTTTGGAAATGAGAATCCAGCTTCAGTTTTTCAAAGCCTTGCTCAGAAAATGCTTTGGGAGTCAGGGTTATGTGATTTCAGGCAGGGTGTATTCTGGCTCTTGTATCTCTGAGCAGCTACTAAATACAGTGACAAGGRTTTTAAAATGTGTCAAAAAGCCAATTTTCTATCAGAACAGCATGAAAACACTCACGTGTATCAGCAGTGTTTGCAAACAAGATATTACTRTATCAGATTTTTGCTGGGTTTTAAAATTCTTTTTTCATTTGTGCATGTGTATTTTTGCATATATGTGAATCTGAAAAAAAACCCCACTTGAGTGAGATGCCTTTTACCTATAACACATAAACATTTCAATTTAGGAATAACAAAATCTGTCACTTCTTTATCTACTTAAATCCTCTTCAGTGCCATATTTCCTTTCCTTCCTGCCACCCCATAGTAGTTTCAATGTGCCCATTGTTTGGGGAAATCCTTTTGCCTTCTACTATAGAATTCAGGTGACATTAACCTTATTTTTGAAAACCAAAGACTGTGTAAGAAAGTTTTTGTGTTATCTAACTTGCCAAGTTCTTCAGGATGGTTTGTGTTGTTCTAAAAGAAAGTGTTCTGTTTTCAGCCTGTATACTGGATAAGCAGTATTTAAAATGCAATTTATCTGACCWTAGCCTTGGAGTTATGTGACGATTTCTTGTGACAGAATGGAAAACAGAAAACAAACTGAGCTGAAATTTCTGAACTGATGATATAGAATTATGAATGTATAAGAAAATAGTACTTGATGCTATATTTTAGAATTTCTAATATTGTAACTAGACAAATTAATTCAGCCTTTTCCTTGTGTTAACAACAGTGTTGTAGATTTAACTGGAATACTTCTTGTTTCCTTTAGAGGAAACAAAATTAAATGTTTTATATATCTATGTCTATGGGTAGATGTGGTGCGTAGAACAGGGGAATGCTAAACATTAAAGAATTTGGTTTTTACGATTATGGTTATGTTTTTTCTTTTCCAGAGTGTCTTCTATACAGAAACCAGATATTATTCATGTGCCAAAGGTATGTTCATTATCACAACCAAGAAATGTAGCATGTGGCACTAAATGATACCCATCTGTCAAACCCTGTCATTGATAAGCACTGTCATTCAAACTTTCCTTTCAGTAAAACATGCTTGTTTTCCATGTGTTACATTAAGAGTATTGCAGCATTTGGATCTTTGATTACCCTTTTTCCTCTTCTAAAAAAGAATGGAGAGACCTGGAAATGGTTATCAAAAAGAAAAAAAAAAGGCGAATAAATGTTATTCTCCAACTCTTAGAACTTTTTCTTTTTAAAGATATTATGGTGTTTTCCCTCTGTACCTAAGAGAGAAACAGAAGCAGGTAGAACTTTTTGGCAGTGTTTTTAAATTTTTGGTGGAGATTCGTTTATTTTAATGGACACTGAAATCTTTCTTTGAGAGAAGGTTATCAAAATATTACAATTTCAGAGAACAAGTCTCCTCACTTTCCTTAAAGCACTGGAGAATTATTTGTTCTTGAGTTCTTCTAATGTTTTATTCTATGCAACAGTTTCAAACCCTTCTTTTTGATAAAAATGCTGTTTTCAAACWTGAAAATACTTATAAATAGCTTGTACGTGAAAATCCTCTCCAGTGGACATAAATAATGTGTAATATATTACTGTTCTGCTGACCATGACCTTTAAAGGCTACAGTTTGGGAACCACAATGTTAAAACATTTTGTGCTGTAATTCCCAGCACAAAAAAAAAAAACAACCAAACAAAAAAATCTGATTTCTTGAGAGTATTGACCCGACAAAGGTATGTGGGGACATTGTGGAACATCAATGTGCTCTCGTTCTGCTCTTAAAGGTCTTACCGACAGATCAGTGTGTGTATTGTGTGTGCGTACACTTGCACATACCATTTGTCTATGTGGAACGTGCATATCTCAAATTGGGTTTGAGACATGGAATGTGGATTTTTCTGAAAAAAGCTCTGGTTTCTTCCASATGGGCTGCCTGGTGGTTTTTGCAGCAGAGCGGTTTTTCAGTTTCTTTTGAATTTGATTTGTGGAGTGTCTGTTTTGGATATGCTGAGAGGAGTTAGCATTGTGGAATTTCATATTGATTGTGCATGTTTGGAGCATTCCCTCTCCTAAAATGCACGGCTCGSGTTGTTCTGCCATACATTCCATGGCTGCACTCTTGGTAAAGCTTGCTTCTCTGTGCTTCACGCTAAGTGGGTTRTCTCCCCGAGAGCAGCTAATGTCCCTGCTGAGGAATGTGCATGCGTTTGGCGTGGTTTTGTGTGTTTCTTTTTTGTTTTTCATCCCACATAGGGAGAACCCACCGAAGTAGTTAAGCCTGTGCCCATTGCCTCTGCTGTCGCACCCAAAGTCACTGCCCCGGCGAGCGTGGCTTTCAATAAGACACCGAGGCCGTTTGGAGCTGTAACCTCCTCCAAGGTCACCTCCATCCCGTCACCGTCCTCCGCCTTCACGCCGGCGCAGGYGTCGGCCGCATCCCCGTGTGCCGTGCCTGGAGTGCATGTTAACGCCAAGCCTAACGCTGAGCCGTGGCCGCCTGTGCCGGCCGCTCCTAAACCTGCAGTTCCTGTCCCACGGCAGCACGGTGCCGCCCCCAGCGCCTCGGCCGCCGACGGCGCCCAGGACGCAGCCGAGGGGCCGCGACGAGGAGGCAGAGAGAACCAGGGGGAGAGTAAACAGCAAAATGGGTAGGTGGGATTTTGGTTTTGCTGTGAGGGTCTTCCCTCACAGGAAAAAAGCCGGGCTTGTTTGAGGGCTAAGTGAAACGCAGCTTGGAGGAGTTGTTTAATCCTGATGCTTCAAAAGGCCCAGCTAGACCTTTGGTGATGGCTTTTCTCACGAGTGACATATCAGTGTCACAGCTAAATTGAACAAGGACCACAGAATGCTTTACACGATGTTTTGTATCCCCGTGTGTTCTGGACCTTACAACAAGCCTGGTGTTAATTTCAATGTATCTCACTGTGTAATTTGATGCTCAGTGCGGTCACTGGAAGCAGCAGGCACCCAAAAATGCAGAGCAGTCTGTCAAGAAGGGTCGAGGGGTGCTATGATGGCTGGGAATGGGACACTGCAAGACCAGCTGTGGSCCTGGCAGAACCAGGGGAAAAAGGTCCCAGAAGGGAGGCAAAGTGACAGATGTCTCATTACTTCTCTGCACATCAAAGGAGAAGCTTTAGGATGTTTTCTAGGAAGCTGATGGGGTTAAGTGGAGTTTTTGCAGTGCCATAGTATAARTATCTCAACTTTAAATTTTACCTTTACCCTAAACAAGCAATGCACGTTTAAAATTTGAGCAATTTCCTTATTCAAATAATTGTTTATGTTAAAGTGGGTATCAGAGACTGAACATTCAAGGACTGTGAGGAGACATAAAAGGCTTTATCTGGTRTAGCATCTAGACTAGTAAACAATAGATTAGTAAACTAAACTGAGCCCAGCAGCAGTCATGGGAACTCGGACTTGCAGCAATATTTTGACTGGGATGCCTTGGGCTCTCCCAGGAATTCCTGGGCAGAGCTTGGGAGTTGTACACCCCAGAGACTKGTTCCCAGCGCCTGCTGTGCTGCAGGGAGAGGAAGAGACTGGGCTCAAGCAGTCCCAGTTGGCTTCTGTGACCAGCAGTGGTGTCCAGCAGGTTGAATTACATAATAAAAAGGGTAGGAGGGGAGCTGTAGGTTTCTTTCCACTTTTAAGAATGTAAAACCTGGTTTAAAACCTAAAAGCTGTGGTTACTATTTTTCATCCCACAAAATAAAGGGACTGAAAGAATARGCCTTGTGCCTCTCTCCTCTGTATTCTCTCTGTGTATGAAGAGCCCTACAGAAAAGTAAACATCCATGTCAACTGAAATTATGAATAAACTGCAGTTTCAGTCGTGTTTCTAACAAGGTAAAAAAAAAAAACCAAACCTTCTTTAGGTACCTATTCCCTTTATATTTTAGCCGAATATTTTCCATATGTGGACTCACAATGCAGCTTGTATGCATTTTATGTCATCACACTGTAGTCATGGTAACTTCCAGCCCTTTCTTAAACAGATGATGGCAGGAATCTGCTCTGCATAAAGTGGTTTGAAGTCAAGAGATCCTGAGGACTTGCTCACTGCTGGTGCAGTTGTTGAATAGCACTTTGGCAAGCCCTCTTAYCTTTCCAGGAATACTGTTTCAGCAAATAACTGTGTAAGGAGTATTCAAAAGCAGCAATTAGTACTGAAAAAGAGRAACAGTAGCAACAGAATTAATTCTTCTGAAAGGAAGTGCTGCAGGCATAAAGTACACGTTTTACAATCAAGATAGGATGACTAGGTGAGCCCTGCTATGTGCCCTGCCTTACTTAGAGCATGAATAATAATGTGAAAGAGGATGAATAATCACAGCTGAGAGGTGAAGAAATCCCTGTCTCAAGGTCAGCCTTGCAGGTCTAGCTTGGAAAAGTTTGAAAACATTTCAGAGCTGTACAAACCTATTTTATTTTGCAGTCTCTTACAGTATTGTGTTTGGGCTGCCTAAGTGTCTTGCAGTTGTAAGGCATGAAACAGAAACAAGCATACAAAACCCTCTAAGGTGGTTATATTGGTCTGCTGCTACACTACTGAATTTTACATTAAAAAGTTAAATTTCTATGATGAATGCTTAAATATCTCCCTATTTAAAATAGTATTCATGAGATCTATAAAAAAAAATGAAGTTTGGAATAATTGATCAATCTGAAATAAATTCCATTTTGCTTTTGTGTTTTGTATGATTCATTTTCTCAAAACATCCCAAAAACCGACTCATATCTTGTTCATAGATGGCACTGCTTAGCAAGTGCAGTTCTTTAGACATGCACCTTGTTGTACTCGCAATTTCCTCCCTTCCTCTTGGCTTCTCTCATAAACCATTCAGAATATAAACTATTTGACCTCACTTCAGGATGGGAAAGGAAGTTTAATTTCCCTTGTTTAGTTCTGCTGTAGAAAGCAAGCATATTGCCTTCACTAGCCTGTGTGCAGTTGCACTTTTGTCAAGACCTTCTTGCCAGCTCTTGCATGAAAATGTGCCTGCTGCTTAAAACAGGTAAGGAATCCACAGACTTCACACAGCTTAACTTCAGCTGGGCTAAAATTTTCTCTTGTAGGTTCTCTTGATGATTTTAACTTTGGCTTATGTGATATATGGCTTTACCAGAGCTTGGAAACACCTGTAATATTTTAAGAAGCAAAGAATGWATTAATACATCAAATACTTTTTCTTTCCCTTGCAGATAGCAGCAGCGATAAAGTTAGTATCAACAGCACCGGACTTGAATTATGGTTATTTTTCCTATTGGAATAACCAGCATGTATTCTTGTTTTGCAAAATTATAGCTCTTACAGAGTTTCATATTTCAATTTTGCAAAACAGCTTCAGCTTTTCTTAGTGTAATAAATTGTGTCTGCATTGGACATGATGTGATTTYGCTTCTCACTGTGTTACATTTTCAGCTTATTTTTACTCTACAAAACGTGTGTGGGGTGTTTGTGTGTATTGATGAATTCTTGGTACAAGTCGGTTTATTGGTGTTGGTAATACAACTAGTAAATGGTGAAATACAATACAAAAATAAAATTGCTTTAAGAACTGTGGAATGAAGGACTAGATTCTGAATTCATACAGGAAAAGTAAAAGTATCGTCCATATACTGTGATTTGTGCGTGTTAGGMTGATAAATGATTGAGATTTTATTGGCTTGACTTTTCTCCCGCTGCCTGAAGGCTGAGTTCAGGGAGAGCCTATCTCGTTGAATTTTCCTTTGTCTCTGGCACCACCTTGTGCCTCAGTGAGTCATTGCCACTAGACTCCTAAGCCTTAAAAAAGAGACCAGTAGGACAAGAGAAGTCAGCGAGATTTTTTTCCTTGTACACTTTCAACAAATGTGAAAGACTACTTATTTCACTGTGGTGGCTGCTAAATAGTGCAAATAATTACATTTTCATGTATTTCCACATTTCTAATTACTGCTTTAACTTCCAGATGTTACTTTTGCTATTAACTTTACTTCATTTTTCTCTGTACTTCTTGTTTTCCATCCTGGAATTATCACTGCCTTTGTTTCTATACCTCTTTCTCTGTTAGTAACTTTGATATGTGATACATGCACTTCACTAATGCTGTGTGTCAATAAATCCAATATATATGTAATATATATATTGATATCATTTTGTGCCATACCTTTCACATTCTTTCAAGTATTAAGTTTTTTTTTTTTTAAGCTTAAGTTTTTACTAATGCATTCCATTGAATGGGCCTGATTCTTACTTGTTCACAGTTAACATCATTCCTCACTCATATTTTCTCCCTTTCTTCCCCAGAAATACTTTGAACCTTAAAAGTACATTGAGGAAGTAGCATTAAAAGTAAAAGTGACTTTTAAAGTTTTGTTGGGTTTTGATTTTTTATAATTATTACAAGTTTTATGTCTTATAGCTAGATTTTCAGTTTTCATCCTATAAATTATGTAAAAAGTAATTTACATTTAGAGGCTCTTATAGATGAATGCTTTGGAATAAGAAATGTAGAATTTAGGAGTAATTTATAGGGTTTGAATCTTCTTTTCCCTTTTCCCAAACTGACCAGTTCCATTACATGTTCTTTACATTGCTTGCTGGAATCAAGGCTTTTAAATCCGGTGTTCTGGCAAGTTTGATAGTGCGAGGATTGATAATGACACATAGGTTACTGTACAGAAAATTTCCAGATGGAACAATCATCCCACTTTTTTYTTACTTTCAAAGAGAGTATCTCCTCATTCTGCCCCAAACCATGGCCATCTATGCTTTCAAATGGCCTGGTTCTGAYCTAGGCTTTGCTGAGTGTGAAAGACTTGGTGTGTCTTGGGTGGCCCTTGCATATGCACACAGCTGTGCTGTGCCCCTCGGGAGCCAGGGGAGATTTTGCCTGATCTGAGCTAGGTAGACAGCCCTGCTTTACCAAAACAAATTTCCCTCTCATCCTTGTAAAGAAATCACCAAGAGCTTAGTTAAAAGTATGGGAGTTCTGTGCAGTGGTTTTAGTGGTAGAATGAGAATATCAATATTAATTAGATTTTAGTGCCCTTTYTCTCAAAACTAATTCAGTAGAATAATTAGCTGCATTTCTATTTCAGCTTTCTGACTTTATTTCTTCTTTTCTTTTTCTGCTTTTCCTGTACATGCTGGAAAAAATTTCTCTTGCTGTCTTACTCTGTCATCTCCAAGGAAAAACCCTCCCAAACGGTAAAAGTTTAAACATGTAGATGTCTTGATAATAATTTTACTTTTTCACTGATGGAACAAGAAAAAATATTTCTGTTGGGTTAGCATAATTGTAAAGGTGTGTTTGGTTCAGAAAACTGCATCTGTGCTTAGGTGGGCATCAGCTGCTGCCTTTCTGCTTCCCAATTCAGAAGCTGCCTTTAAATACTGTGAAAAAAAGCACAACATGAGTTGTGCCTGTGCCTTTGCAGCTGCCCTGAGTGAGGTGTGGTCTCTCTAGCCTTGCACTCACTGCTGTCTCTGTCCCTGGYRCAGCCCCCCGCGGAAGCACATYGTGGATACCTACACGGAGTTCTACCACACCCCCACCCACATGGACGCCAGCAAGAAGCGGCTGATTGAGGACACGGAGGACTGGCACCCCCGGACGGGCACCACCCAGTCMCGCTCCTTCCGCATCCTCGCCCAGATCACTGGCACTGATCACAGTGAGTRCTTGGGTGCAGATGGAATTATAGCCAATGCCCCTGTGRAACTCCTGCCATTACTGARGAGTTCAGCRTCTACACATTGCTGGACATTGTTCCTGATTGAGCTGAATTAATACATCCTAGATAAATCTTAAAATCTCCATAGTACTCACAAAGATATTGACAAATATGTATTCGTTGTTTGTTTTTGCCTCTGTATCACCAATATGGTGATGCTCCTCATCAAAYTTAATGCTTCAGAAAAATTAGGCGTTTTCTTTGTCAGTCTTACAAAATATGTGATCTGCAATGATGCAGGCAATCAGAAACATAAATCTGTAATTCCTCAGTTTATTCCCAGTTTGTGTTTCCATTGTCTGCATAGGCTGTGATACTATTACATATATTGGGGGAGTGGAGCATAAGTGATGACCTTAGCCAGTGATGTGGCTAAGGTCATTCCCAGTCATACAATTTTATGCTRAAACTTCCATTTCATTGTATACTGTCAGCTGTAATTGACTGCCTGAGATTTGTAATTTTGTGTGAAGGCCACTAAAAGTGCCATCAGGAGCTTTGATTCTTCAGCTTTTCACAGCTAACKCTGCAAAAAAGAAGCCATTGAGGAAATTGGACCTCCCCTCGAGGGGCAGATTTGATTAAATCAGCTATTTTTAGAAGCCAGTGATAACATCTTCCAAAATAAGGGTTATTGTCTGTGTGTATTAAATATTCTGAATTTGGACCTGATTGATTTGTGGTCCTGTGTTAGTCTACTAATGATCATTGCCTATGTTCAATTCCCTTCATCAGTGCTTGTAAGGGAAGACAGAGTATGGGACCTGAACATCAAGGAACATGTTGTCCAGTAAAGATGAATTTATCATGTTGACAAATGCTGTAAGAAAATTACTGCAGCTAGATTTACCAGTCTTAAAATCAGGACTGTGAATTTACATTATCCCTTGTGCAGACCTCTAGAACCTTGGTGGGAAATGGCCTGGCTGCAAACAGACACTGGGATTATCACTTGATATAAACCCCTTGGATGTTCATCCAGAAGAAATGCCTCCTAACTTCCATTCATCTTCACCTTCTCAAATCACCTTTTTCAATGCCAGCATGGAGAGTAGGCCAAGGGGAGGGGMAGAGACCAGCAGAGCCACTTTTCAGCAGTCCTACTAGCAAAGGGGCTCTTGAAGTTTATAGGCATAACTCATTTCCATTGGGTTGTATTTAGAATCAAAGAATTCTGAAGAGCCTTGTTGTAATTTCTTGCTGTGAATGCATTGGCATGGGAGAGAATCTCAGTGTTGTGATACAATGTCTTCAGTGCCTTAGAAAATAAAAATTTTCTGTTTTCCTGCAGTGAAAGAACCAGAAAACGAAGCTGGAAAGAAGGCTAAGTAAGTTGATGTTTTACATTTTTATTACTTTAATACTTTGCATGTTTTGATTCTTAACTTGTTGTGTTTGTTGCATTTGTGTGACATCTGGGTGTTTTTAAAACGTTCATTTTTGCCTTTTATTTCAGCATGTGAAAATCAAGATATTTTTTTCCATAGACAAACCTTTTTAAAAGCTGTTGGTGCAGTCCAGTAGTAATGTTTGTGAAGGAGATTGTGCAAAGGTTTTGTGTAAAGTTGGATTGATTTGGTTGCCTGTAYGAGGTCATCTTGTTGATGTGCKTTCCTTTTCCRAGTCTAACCAGGCATTTTTGATTTGCAAGTGTGGATCTGATTGCAAGACATAGCTGGRAAGTATTGTTGTTCTGGCTGCAAGTGAGGGTCAGCTGTCTCCTTGCTTTGGTATAAGCATTGTTCAAAATGAGCACCAACCCAGTGGCTAAAGCTGATGGTTCTCCAAGTTAGTGAGACTTTCTCTACTGAGCTTGACTAACACTGGATCCAGCTTTTTGACAGAGAGGAAGGCAGTGTGGTAGGAATAATGCATGGAGTTTGCATGCTCACTTGTKAAACTGCTTGAGACAAACTTTCTTTCTTTCTTTTCTTATTTTTCTTCTGTCACTTCTTTTCACAGGGAAAAGGTTCCCATCCACGCCCTTAGCCCCAAATATACAAAATTGCGTGACTGGCACCATGAAGTCTCAGCACGTGTTCTTAATGTCCAGTGATTTTACCCAAGTTGCAAAAGCAAAATACAAACACTTCCTTCCTTTCTTCTTTTCCATCTGCTTTGCAAAAAARAAAAAAAGAAAAAAAAAACTAAAAAAGAAAACGTATTTCAGTAGCCTTTCTGCGACAGAAATTCTAGCCTTTTCTATACTTTTCTAACACTTTCCTACTGATGTGTAAAAAATGGGATGAMAATGTTTTTGTGCTAATCATTAGTTGACAAAAATACATATTTAAAACTTAACAACTTGGGTGGCTGAGTCTCCCAGTGTTGGGGAGGAGATGGCTGTTTCAGTTCTTTTTTCTGCCTGAAAGAAGTAATTTGCATTGCTGGGTTTGAGTTACTGTAGGCTGTTAAAAAGCAGAAGATTTTGAACAAAAGAATAAGAAATTGTATTACCTTGATTTTTGGGGCTGGCRGAAGAAGATGAAGAGGGGATTGTATGCACTTACTTCAAACTRTCATACCTACCAGGTTAATATCTTTGATTTCACTAGATTTTCAGCAGGTCAAATTTAGAGTGGTTGTAAATGTTTTACCAAGTACAGCAAGAAGACAGACTGCTTTTAAGCAAAGAAAAAAAAACCTAAAAAATATATTCAATGTTGTGAGTTGAAGTGAAAGCTCAATATAAGGATTCTGCTGCTTAGACTAGTAATATGTTCATGTTTTAGAAAACTTAAAAAAAAAGAATAATTGAGCAGCATGTTGCTGTGCAAGAGCTTCAACACATCTTCTAGCAGGAACAAGATAAGATGGTAGTATTTATTTATTACAGAGTGAAGCTTATAGGCTTTCTTGTGTTTATGAGAGCTTCACAGCCCTATGGTTCTCCTGTAAAATAATGTATTATAGTAGCTACACATTCATTAATTTATGCATTTTGAAGCTTGAAGAGTATTTTAATAAACGTTGCTTTTATCTTAGCTCTGTCTGTTTTTCTTTTGAGTCTCTCGGACTCCTTGAATAGACTTCTCATGCATGGAGCTGACATTTCATTGCACCTTCACAGCCTGTAGGAAGAGAAACAATTAAATCCCTGCTGCATAGTAGAAACAATCTGAATTGTTTAAAACTATCACAGTATTAGAGTTCCTGATCATGTTAAAAATGGGGTATGTGTGTGTGTGTTGTCAAAATTGACACAAGTTTTGCAGAAATCAGTAAAATGATTGACCCTTTTGGGAGGTTACAGGAGTAGGAATTCTACAAAGTGAAACCCATTTTTGGCTTTTGCCACACATGTTCAACCAGGTAATGTTTCAGATTTCAATCAAAGGTGAATTGTGAAGCACATGTAAAAGCCCAGCCTCWCCTAATTGCTCAGTGAGAATCATTGCAATTGGCTTGGGGTTTATGCAGCTGACCTACACCCTCCTCTGATGGAATTAATCCTGTGAACAGATGCTTCTGCAGAAGATTTGGTGGGGTTGTTTTTTTAAACTTGCCCAATGTGCAACTTGAAAGGAATAGAGCTACCTTTGGAACCATTTTAAGCTCATGTTTCCTTTTCAGATGGTTTATGCTGCTATACAGCACAGCAGTAGCTTATGGTATTTGTCATTTTGTCTTTAGGAAAAGACAAACAGAAAATGGAGACTTCAGGTAATAGATAAGTTATCTAACACTAACAGTCACCAGTGTGGATGCCTAACACTGCACAACTTGAARTACAACTAGATTTGCCCTGGTAATGATGGACCAAGAGAAATCACATCTTACACACCTTTTGGGTTAACTCCTATGGGGACAGAAGGGGAAAACATTCACTTAAATAATTTCACTGAAGAGTGTTTTGATGAGAAGTGCCATCCAGTTTGATTTCCATGCCCCCCCGCCATCACGTAACTTGGCAGTGAGTAGTGTCTTACTAAACCCAAGTGTGTTACTGTGTGCTCATACACCACAATATAATAATTTCATAGAGTACTGTATATTAAAGTAGGAATGTGAAGTATTTAAATTGTTTTGCTGGGTTTATATAATTTCTTTGTGAATGGAAAGAAACATGGATAGTTCAGAGAACGTCAGTGCAATGAACTGTGAAAGGTTAGAAAGGTTATCACTAAGACTTTCTGTCAAGTTTTCTGTTTAGGGCAGAATGGTTTGACCTCCCAAGTATTTTTAAATCCTGGAGGTGTCTTCAGGTAATGAGAATATTTTCATTTCCTCTCTAAATAATCCAGAGAATAGATTAAAATTAAACATAGTTATAGAGTCTTTTGAGGATATAAGAGTAGTTTGAGAAAGACTGCCAAATTATTAGCTTTCTAAAAATTCATAATAAAAAAGCACTAGTTCAAGAAATGTTTTATGAATGTGTGAAATGAATTTCATTTACTGCTTTAAAGATGTTGTCTCTTCACCCAGTTATCCCCACTGCACAACACTTACCTGGTGTTAAAGTTTGGACTTTGTTACTGTTTCCAAAACAATGAACTGCTTTTTCCATTTGTGGKTGAAAACCATGCCCTAGCTTATATCTGATTCCCAGATGCATCTAATCTTTGAAAAAGTATTTTGAGTGGGTTTTTTTAATATAAATAAATGTGTTTAATTTTTAGAGATCTCTTTGAAATATGAATATAACAATAACTAGAAACTTCTTTTTCATCAGTAATCCACAGTAAAATATCTCAATTTAATAATATTCAGCTTTCCAGTCAAGCATTGTCCAAGACAGATGTTTTCTGTGGTTTTTATTATTTTTTATTTCTAATCTATGACCCACTATGGATTTTTATTTGGATAAAATAGATCTGTCTCTTCAGCAGCTGGAAGGACAGGAAATAGAAAGCYCTCACTGAAATGTGTAGATTGCAGCTTTTAAATCCATTACTTAAAACTCAGAAAAGCCATATCTAGCCTTTATACAAAATTCATGTGTTTGGTAGTTGATCAGTTCTACTTTTGCAGCACCCTATTTCCAAGGTTTTTTTTTTTTTTTTAAGTTCAGTTTTAATCATTTCCTTTTAAGCACGCAGGTCCAGATTTGTTTTTGGCCTTAAATTTTAGAGTCAATTGATTGTCCTGAGTGTGTCTGGAAATTCCAGATTTGTAGTTTATTGATCAATAGCGACTGGAAAATATTTGTCCTGCTCTTGGTCAGTCCTAAAACGTGTCATAAATCATGTGTTTATTTTTCTCTCTCCTATGTTATAAATGTATGTAAAGCATACCTGCAGATCTACCTGATGGAGCAGGAATCCAGGATAGTTGTATTAATTTGAATAAAAACTCTGTAGCTACCCTGACTCTGGAGATGATACCTGCACCAGAATTTCCATCCACACCTTTATCACCTATGAGGTCTGCTCCCTGATCATTCTTAAATCTGTTACAATAGTTTTCAGCACTTAAGGCTCCCTACTTTAATGAGATATTTAATTTTGTATACTAATATAAAAAAAAAAAAAAAGGCAGCAATACCTGCCCCTGTGGCTAATTTGGTTTGCTCAAAACTTAATTGCTTTCTACCTTGTAGCTTACTGGTTTTTGTGTATTACACTGATATTTCTGACCTGCTTTTCTTGTAGTAGAGTACTTTAAGACAACATTTTCTAGATTTTTTTTTCCAATGACAACTGAATCAAAGAAAGGATAGGAAAAATACTGAGAAATATATAGTCTAATGTTCACAAAACCAACACCTCCAAAAAGCTGTAGCAAGAAGTGTATAAAGCTTTGTGGTGAATCTCACTAGCACATGTCACTTTGCATATTTTCTAAAGTTGTTTTCCATCACATAACATAATCCCAGATATATGTTTTCTGTCTTTGTAAATGTCAAATACTACTTGGCTTTCTGAGTTTAAAAGCAGSAGGAAACTCTCAACCTTCACTGAAAGTGTGATGCTTCCTGAGTGTATTTTGCATAATTTTATCCTCTTAGTTGTATTTTGCTGTAAATTCTGTGGTCTTTTTGGAGTTTTTTTTGTGTTTGGATTTTTTTTTCTTTTCAATTTACTAACACTTTCCTGCACACTGTTYCCTGTTCTGCATACTATTTTAAGTGGATTAAAAATTTCTTTCTCTGTGTGTCTTCACTTGGTTTTATTACTGTGAATGGAGCGAAAACAATGCTAGACCAGAACCTGCAGCTGCTCTTTTGCCGATAGCAGATTCCTGCCCTGGCAGTGTCCCCTCTCCCAGACTTTCTGAACATATTGCTGCACCAGCTCCTGGGAGGTAAATCATTCACAGGGGGTTTTGATTCAGTTAACAGTCCATCCTGTTCTAGCCTGCATTTGTCTGGTTTGGAGGAGAGAGGGTTGTTTGTCATTCACTTAAAATAAACTTCATTAAGCGGCTATGACTAGGGATTTTCCTGGAAATGGTAGGAGGGGGAAGGAGAAAAATTAAATAAAAATGAGGCAATTCGTGAACAGTCTTGTGGATACTAGTTAAAATAAGAAAAAATATTTAGTGTGTGTACAGTGTCAGTGGGTGTCCACCCTATCCTATGGATGCAGTAGCTTTTCAGTGGTCTCAACAACTCAAAAATGCATATGGATTTAGAAATAGAAAAGTAATTTTTTTAATTTTTTATTTAATTGATAACACAGCATTGTGCTGTGATGCCATCCAAGAAAACTAGGGAATTATATGCCAAATTTCCTGTCTCTGGCCTTGGATAGTTTTTTACTGGCACTTACCTTGGTAAATTGCTGGTGTTTTGGAGCCCATCTGCRGGTACTAGACAGCAGCAGTAATTTTGGACAGAAGACGGTGACAGTAATTTGAAGGGTTATGGTACCCTTATTGAGGGTCAGGAACATTTCCTGATGGTTTGTGTTACATTGTGCAGGAGTTTCTGAGTTCCAGGTAGCGTGTGCAGGCACTGAGTTGAAACATGAAACAAAGCTGTTCCTGTAAAAATGAGAATTAAATGAACACTGCCAGGTCCTGCCAGGCCCGAGGCAGACAYTCATGCTTGAATAAAGCATACAGGAGTGTATATATACAGGGCTTTCTGCAAATGGAAAACTAATACTAAGACTTGGAATTGACCAGTTTTAAACCTTTAAAGCAGTAGTCTCAAGTAGTCTCAAGAGAGACGAGGAGAAATCTGGCATCAAAATAAAAGTCTATTTTGTTGTCTTTTTAAGGCTTTTTTTGTTGTCTGGGAGAAGCAGGTGCTTTCGTGAGCTAATATGAGCTTAGGCAGGAAGGGGTGATGGGTGATGACAGGGGCTGAATCCTAGCTCTGCATCTGAGTCCAGCAAAAGGAAATTTAAATCTACTCTCACTCATGATCTATGGGTCTGAAATTGTTATTTGGCAAAATTCACGTAGCAAGAGAGYGGCTTTAAAATGAGAGATCAGAAAAGCAGCTATGTTCATGATGGTTCAGGATGAGAGCCACAGAATTTTTATAAATAAAATAGTAGATGCTAAGAATTTTCTGCTCAAGAAGGGCAGATATTTGAGCAGCTTCTGCAGACCTGTGGAGGGAAGGTTTAGCATTGAATGTGGAAAGGAGAACATAAATTATATATAAAGCTGTGTAGTCTGGATTCTCCTCTGAACTGAGAGGTCATCRGTGTAGGGACTATAGTCAATGTTTTTATTTTGTGACTGAACTGATGCTGCTGCTTTTGTAATGTTCTTTTGAGTGGAAAATAATAACAAATCTAATCTTCAAAACCCCCYTTTTTAAGAGAATGGCATTTACTGGAAATCTGCATGGAGTAATTCATGAGTGTTATGTCAGGCTTTTAATAAAGTGAAATTGGGCCATCCAAGGGTCAGTAAATTTGCTGTTGCTACTGAAGCCTTGCATTTGTCAAGTTGTCAAGGACTGACATAGGTCCTTATTTTCCTAATGGGCTCCATCTTTTCTTGGCTGAAGCTCTGTAAATTGTACCACCCCCTGCTTAACCACCAAGAAGGAGAAAGCTTGCTGTGAAATGTATGAGGGGTCTGGATTTGATTTCTAGATTAAAGTTGAGCTGCTTGTAAGGTAGACATCATAATGCTTTTTTTATTGTCGGTTTAGTTCTTTATTGAAAGCCTTAAGTAGTCATATGGCTGAATAACCTACTACTGTAAGTTATAGTGTATTATTACTCTGTTCTATATATTTGATGTCCTCCTGTAAGTTTAACAGTAAAATATTTAAGAGCAATTACAGCCTTTCCAGAAAGTTGCAAAAAGTCATCTTAAAAAGTAATCCTGGCAGCTTTAGACCATGTAAACCACAGAACCTGGCACTTCCTGAGAAAGTGTGTAACTAATATAAAACAGATGCCATGCCAGCAGGTCTTTAGATTCTATTTTATAGACATGCTTTTTAAAATCATACGTGCCTACTTTTATATTTTCTTTTAATGGAATTATTTCTGAAACAAAGACTTAGTATTAAATAATAGGTATTAGCCCTGATTTTTGTTGTGTGATTTCTGAACAGTGGACAACCAAAAATATTCTCTGTAGAAATTGTAATATGGGAGGAGGTCTTAGGCTGACCGAACTAAAACTGTCAGAACTTTTATGGCTGCTTCAGCATGATGACAAGCAAGAGGAAGTAAAATATGGAGAGAAATATTGCTCTCTTGTGGYGAATGCTACTTGTCCTTCTGCTTTCTGTTATTTCATAGAACTTTTGTGTGAGAGCCCTTTGGAAGTCTTAGGCAAGTGTAACCTCATCTTCCCTTCAATTGTCCAGGTTTTAAACACCAGCAGCCAAGCAGCCACAGTGATTAGGTGTCATCTCCTTACACTAGGTAGTTTCTTGTATACTGACCATGCTGTTGTTCAAGTTGTCTTTTGAGTAACTACTTTGAAATTACCCAAATGGTAATTACCAAATAGTTTGGTTTTGGGGTTAAACAAAGCACTCAAGCTTCAGCTGTAAAAGTGCCTCAAAAAATTGGTTTCAGCATGGTCTGATTCCCAGGGTGTGAGTATCTGGTTCCTAGGGAAGGAAGGAAAAAGCCCTCATCTGCTACTCACTTCTTACAAAAGGTGCAAGAATACCAGCTAGAAAGAGTTGTTCAATGCAGTTTTGTATTTTTAATCAAATGAGAAATTTCTTCTCCGTATATTGTCTCATTGTAATTACTCATGAAATTAACACCAACTAGGGAAATAACGGTGCCTGCTCCAGATGCAGTGAGCTCTTTGCTGGCGGATGAAGAACCTCCTGTCCCCAAGATGTGTGCTGTGGCCACGCAGACCACGGAGTTGCCCCTGCCTGCTGACCCAGCTGGGGGGCTGTCTTCTCCAGCCCTGCATGTGGGAACAGCCCTTGAGCTGCCTCCTGCCCTTGCCAGGTACATCTCAGACAGCTGTGTTAGAAAGGGGCAATYAGAAACTGTAATTTTACACACATTGAATCACAAAATCGTTTGGTTTGGAAAGGACCTTAAAGGTCATTTAATTCAAASACTCCTGCTGTAGGCAGGGAYGCCTCCCACTAGACCAGGTTGCTCAGGGCCSCATYCAACCTGGACATGAACATTTCCAAGGTTGGAGCACCACAGGTTCTCTGGGCAACCTTTTCTAGTGTCTCACCATCCTCAAAGTAAAGAATTCTTTCTTAATATCTAATCTGAATCTTTCCTCTTTTAGTTTAAAGCCACAAAGTTTCACCTGATTTTTTTTTTTATAATGATGCTATCATGATGGAGCAGCTGAACCTGAAAATGCTCTGGAAATTTATATAGTAATTAGAAATTCAAGTAGCTTTTAGGCTAAAGTTGTAAAAATAATTGAAAAATTAAAGCAGCCTTTTGATGGAGGAAGAAAAACAATCATGGGTAGGAGATTCAGTTGAATTTTGTTGTCAGGTGTTGGTGACATGAAGAGAATATAGTCACCCTTGCTACAAAATRCATGTTTTTATATTGTCCAATAGCCCAGAGTTTTTGGAGGAGAATACAAGCTTTAACTTGTGTGGTGATGAGACATTCAGAATTTAAGTCTTTACCAATAGGGGAGGAAAGTGCTTCCCTCAGTARTTAACAGTACAGGATATTAAACAATACCTGGTTTGTTTGTTTATGGGTAAGGAGGGCTTTAAACAGAATCCTTAAATGAAGTSCTGCTGAGCTTTAGTTAGTATTGCCAGAGGTGTAATAAATATTTGATTCAYGACTTCTTCTCTTGCTGCTTCTGGGCAGGCTTGAACCATCTCTGCCTTCTTGTGAAACAAATTCTTTCAATAAAATCTCAAGCTTTCACACTAAATCGTCTGTAAGTCATACAAAGTAAATCTTTTAAGGAATGTCTACAGCAGACTTCTAGGTGTAAGTAAGGTATTCAGACAGTGGTTTTACATTTAAGTCTGGGAAGTGATATATAGGTGTTTGTGCATCTTTGTAGTTATTTTAAAAAACAGCATTTCGACAGATAATCTCAAGAATTTAATATAAGAACCCAAGTTACAGGTTAGAAATTGTCAAAATTATTTTGGAGCCAGTCTGGTTTTTTKACTTTTTTTTTGACTCTTCACATTACTTTTCACCCATAAATTAAGTAGGGAAAATAAAAATTGGTGAGGATGATGCTGAATTTGCTARGGGTTGCTAAAAGTAGATCTGGTGTAGTTATATATCAGCAAATATTACTAAATTTCCTATAGTTACTATTTATTATGGAAGAGAGGAGGAGGTAAATGATCTTCAGGGCTAATTCTGTTCACACCATGAAGACTTAATGGATCTGCATGGGGTGTTCTGGGCTCTGGTTCAGTGTGAATGAACCAGGTGAGCGAGGCAGAGTCTCGGATGAGGAATTTGAAGTCTGGCAAATGCCAAGTGCTCACTTGATGAGGGGAAAGTTTTATTTGTGGGTGAAATCAAAATTGYTGTTCTCTGTATTAGTATTCAAGGGGCTAACACATTGTCTGATATCCCTGTGAGCTGGAAACTTCCATAACTTTCCAGTGGTTAATGGGGTCTGGTATTGTACTGTATCTCTGTCAACCTTTCCTATTTTCTCTCTTTTCTCCTACGTTGGGTCAAAGCTTCTGCGCTGCAAAAGTACTGCAGGAAAATCCTTCGGGAAATCTGCCGATCCTTGGACCTTCTCCTTTCCCGGTTCTTTCTCCTCTTATGCAGAGATCAAAAATTAAGAGCATGGCTGCTGCTGCTGTGTCTGCTGCTATTGCTGTCCGGGCCAGGTAGCCATCAACTTYAAAAAGAATGTTTTATTGGTTGGTTGAGGGAGGTCCCAGTTCACACAAGAATAATTGGTCCCTGGCAGGGTTGTGGAATCAATTCTCTCTTTCACAATAGTGGGCAAGTCATTAGAATATGTCCAAAGCTGCCATGCCCTATTTATAGCTCAGCTGCTCTGAACCTTGGTGAGTAATTCTGCCATTCTGTTCCTCATGATACCTGTTTTACAGTTCAGTTAGTAAATTAACTGTAAATAACATTTGTGTTACRTGAGTGACAAAGAAGAATCTGTAACTGTGAGGAACTTTCTGATGCTTGAAAACAATAGCTTGCTGRGTTCCATCTAAATCTTTACTCTCTTTCTTTTTATGAAGGCTTGCTTAGATCAAACATTTTGGCAAGTTTTTCAATCATCCATTCATATCAGTAAAATATTTCTGAATATGCAAAAATATCCATATTTTTTTATTTATAAATTAACAGATATCCTAATGTACTAATAAATGTTGTACATTAGAAAGCCTACGCCAACCCAGAAGAGATGAGATTGTTTTCCCTTTTTATTTTAGTTTATTATTGGTAAAAATGCATGAAAAAAAAAATTGTTCTTGCACCTCAGTGGGTTGTCTTGTGGATCCCCTGAAGTGTACAACCTCCACTTTGTGGGATTCTTGTTTAGACATAATTCCTGCGTCAATTGTCCTGGGTTCAGTTTCTCCATATAGGCTTTTCAYAAGGGATTTTGAATTTTCAGTGGTCCCAGTGATCTTGAACTTTGTGTGGTCACCTCGTTTGTTTATGGGGTCTTTTTACACACTTGCTAGACTCTTCGAACCTARTGCCTGTCGCTCGCTCCTGGATGCCCTGCTCATCACGCCTGTCGCTAAGCCTCCTCTGCAGGCAATTGCACCCTCCAGGAAGTCCACAAGTGCTCTGCAGTTGCCAAAGAGCCAGAGGTATTGTCCAGGTGTGGTGTGTGGTTGGCACCTAGGACTCACAGGAAACTGGCTGCTCCTTCAAAGCATGTTTCTGTTGTCAGCATGCTTGTGCCTGTCCTGGTCCTTGACATGAGGTCACCTGCTCCAAACCCTGCTGGTTTCCCCTGTTGCAGAAATAATATGTACCGTGGTCCTGCTGATGATGTTTGTGCCAGTCCACCATACTAAGCACAGGTTTCCTTTCCTGGCTGCCTTCGAGTGCCCTCTAACGTGCTTGGTGCTGTTTGTGCTGTGTCATGAACCTCAGAGGGAGGCACTGACACTCTACAGAGAAGGAACAAGAGATTCTGGCTTGAAACCTCTATGCGGGTGAATTATTTGCCACAGTTCAACTAAGCGGCACGTTAGGCTGTTTTTCAAAGCTCACTTTTAATGTACAAAATCAAATAACTGGCATGCAGTCCAGCAAATGACTATTTTAAAAATTAATTGCCATCTAGGCCCTTTGTTCCAGCACTGCTTCTGTTCAGTGCACAGGACTGTTTGTTCTCCTTTCCTGACCACAGTGACAGTAACGCTCRCTTCAGCAGAAAGCTGCTTGTATGACTTCAGCTGCGCAGATAGAAGTCTACCTCTGTGTTAAATTGTGCTAAAGAAGAAAATAATCTGTGGGGTTTTGTGTACCTGTTTTCTTTTTTCATAAGCGTTAGACCCTTCTAGAGATAAGGCCCAATTATAAGTAGAGCTGCGATCCACTTGATGTGGAAACTTGTGTTGAGTAACAAGTGTTAGTTCTTTCCCTCCTGCTTCATGGCTTCCAAGCTGACCTCAGTCACTAGAAAAGACTAAAGTAGCCCTAACCTCAGGGAGGGGAAATAATAACTTACAAGATACCAACAATCTTCAGTTGTATCAGAATTTCTAACTTGTAGYATATCCACTTTAAAAGGAAAAGGAGCATTAACAGTAGCAATATAATGCGACTTGAAATACTGATTCTATTTTTGCCGCTGAATGATACTAGAAAACCTTTCATGTACACATTCAAAGRGAAAACCTCCTGAGTTTTGATACCTGTCTGTGCACTACAGGTGAAGTCCAGGAAGTGCCATCAGCAAGATTTATTTAGCTGTGGTGTTTGTTTGGTGATACTTTAGTAGAGCCAGTAACGATGGTGAAAAACAATTCTCTGACTTCCCTTTCCTTTTTTTCCTCTCTCACTAATGTGCATTGTTTATGACAAGTGAAGGTAGATTGTTACATGAATGGAAACTCTCCTTCCTGAATCTGAAATTTGCTTTATGTTTTCACTGTACAGGKGGAAAATTCTCCTGGTCTTAAAGCTTTATTTTTGGAGTTGCACTTGGTGTTGACATTCCCAAAGTGGCTCTGTTCATTTGCTGTCCCTTACAAATATGTGGGGCAGTGTGTTGGGGAAGGCAGGAAATATTGGAGAGCTTGTTTCATTCTTCCATGGTCTAGTTTTTGGAGGGGTTTAATCTGTTTTGCTCTTCCAACTGACATCTGGACAGGGAGCCAGAAGGTATACTGGGAGCACAGAGACCATATAAGCCTGCCCAACACAGTGTATCTGTCTTAGATATATCAAGATCCAGGTTGAATGACTTGAAATAAACAACCGTGGATTATTAGGGGGTTTAAAAGGTAACTTTTAAACTTGTGAAAAATTACTTTTCTCTTAAGCCATTCTAATAGCCAGGTTACTGCCACAAGGCTGTGGCATAAGGTTATAAAGGAAGCATATGATTTTCAGGCTGATAGAGACATCCCAAACARGATATGACCTAAAATTCTGGACACACAATGTAGCAGTGCAGTTAGTCTGGGAATGCTCTGCATCAACTGTGTTTCAAAAAGGGTTTTTCCAGGAATACATGGTGTTACTCTGAAGACAGCATACAACATAAAAGGCTAATGATTTCTGGTTTCCATATTATCGTCTTAGTCCTGAACTGTCTGCACCGGTCAGGAAGGAGAGGTTACCAGTAGATGGAGCCACAGAAATGAAGCTTTGTGCTGTCTTTTCTTGAATAAAGTAGCACAGCCTGTACTGCATGGCTGGAGAAACATGTAGGAAAAGAAGATAAAAGAAGATAAATTTAGTGTCAGTAACTGCATATTCTCATTGAATTTCAACAAAGATCAAGGAAAACGAGTTCTGTCAGGAAAAAATACTAGATTTGGGAGAAGTGTGCCCATTGAGTGTGAAACTAGGTATTAGATGTCTTTGCATTACAAGCTGTCTAGTGRCATATTGTGATATGTAAACGACTGTAATGCTGAAAAGTTGTTTTAAGTGGCAGCTCACTTCATCCCTCAATAAAATAGTTGATAAGAAAGATCTAGAATCTTACATCCCATGACTAAAGAGATGAGTGTACGACACAATATAATAGACTACCTTGTTCAAAAGAACATTTGGCTCAACCAAGAGAGCCAAGTAAATAAACCAGTTTGGAGTTTTTTTGGCTCTTGATTTTATAACTTTCATGAAAAGTTAGTGAATCTATTTCACCAAGGTAGCTTCAGCTTCTTTGCATTATCTCTGGGGACAAACTGAGGAAGGTTGTAGCTACAACAAAAACAGGGTGTTGATTCTGCTCTGGAGGAAGGTTGCTCTATAAATATTTCCCTTTTATCCCTCTCACTTCACTGTTTCTGCTCCAAAAACCTGGAGCAGTTTTAAACTACTCTGTACTGGGTAGCTGCCAGAGTACTTGACCTTTTTCTGACTTAGTCACTGGCCTGAGGTGGTGCTGAACATCCACACATTTTCTTCCCCAGCAGACTTCTCTGTTATTGGCTTTYTTTGCTTTATAACAGCCATGCAATCTTTCACTAAGCCAAGTGTTTCATCCTGATGGTAACAGGGATAGCCTTGAGTTTATGGGGCTGGTGTGTTTTTTAACAAATGACACATATTCAGCACAGGAAATGGTGTATGTAATATTTTGCATGTTCAAGAATTGGAGCTCTGCCTCAAAATTAAATCTCAAGGTAAAAACACTGTGAAATTTTGGGAAACATGAGCAAGAATAGGTGTTGACAGCCCTTTTGGTTTTGGCATGCCTTTTGGTTTATCTTTCTGATACTATGCTACATTCAACTCCTTCAAAAAAAATGGTAGTTTGGCCTTGTGAGATGAGCACTGGTGTTAACTCAGACAATACTTATTCTGAAAGGTGCTTTAAGTTATTTCTGTGTAGAGAGCACTGCTTACAGAAGGGTTGCATACTCCCTCCCTGTAATTTGATACAGAAATACCTCCACCCAGATGACTTTCTCTGCTCTTTCTTTCTGTTATTTTGAATTTCTTCTTTCTTGCAAGATACTGGAGTGCSGTTAGGTTAACATGAAATGTAAACACTGACTGAGACCATGGGGTTATAGTAGGGGTGGGAACAAGGTCAGCACTCAGTGCTTCTTGCCCTCTGTTTCTCTATTGTTACATCTGAAAGCCCTTGCAAAAAGCCGTGTGTGTTTCCCCTGTTCGTGGACTTTTGTCATCATTCTCATACCTACCTTTTCCTAGTTTCCTCTATGTATACCTTCATCTATTGTGTATTTTGATACAGGACAAAATATGTCACATGATTTGTCTGACTTAAACAATTGAGACCTGAGATCCAATTCACAGCATTCCTGGCCATCTGAAGAGAGTATTTACAAATTGTCCCTTAGACAATACATGACCTGTTCTGTCAACAGATTTCCTCACACCACAGGGGACCATTCCTTACTCCCTCAGTTCTGCACAGCAGAACAAGTTAGCTTAACAAGCTSCTTAAACAATCATTTAAATCCAGAGCACACTCTTAGGAAAATACTGATGTACCAGACTGAGCTGAGGGCTCAAGTGATAATGTTTACAGATGGATAGCCGATATCTTGGGCTTGCATGAGGAGAAAGTGCATCCAGATCCCTTAGACCTGCTTAGGAAAGTCCAAGARACTTGGCCCTTGTTATCATTTTAGTGCTCTTAGAAGTTACATGATGGCAAGCTGTATTCCTTTTCAGCTAGGATCATAGCTCCACCTTTAACAGATAAAACATAACAGATTTTTAGCTTCCCTAAAGTTTGCRTGAAGAAATTCTGGGTAGCATTATATAGGAGTTTTCTTGGAAGGATGGAGGGCAGTTCAAGCATCTACAGCTCCAGACTGTGCGTTTTTCTTCTGGGTTTTTTTTTTTTTGTGTTGGGTTTTTTTTTTGGTTTGTTTTTTTTTTGTTTGTTTGTTTTAGGCAGAGGGAGGGGAAGCTCATCAAAACCTCTAAATACACTAGGAAGGATTTTTAGTGCAATTTTTTTAAAACGTCTCTGAAATGTGTTCTGCCTGGTCTCTGAAAAACTGGTGCTTATATCATGCGTGGCCTGGACCCACTTCTTCCCCCACAGGAGGAGGAATTACTCCTTGCTTTTTCTAGGGTTTTTTGCCGATTTCCACAGTGCTTATGTTGATCAGGAGACAGGGTAAGTCTAAGGAGCCTTTTGTGAGCTCTTGATAAAGTTTGCACTGTCACTGGAGCCCTTTGAGTGTCCCCAAGCCTCAGACTGGCTCCCCAGAAATTTGTTTTCCATACATGTGCTTACTCTGATAAAATAAGGCTGCACTGTGTGGTAGGAGTTATTCTCCATGGAATTTCAGGAGTGTCTGTTAAGTATAGGCTAGCATATGTAAAAGAGAGAGATGTGTCTTTGGCTTGCTTCTTTGCCAGACATTTTTTTTTGGCTGTTTTTGCAATCTGTTTCCCTTGAAACACTTCCAAAATTATTTTTATTAATTTTTCCGTAGCYTATTAATCAAACTTCTTATGGGTTTTCAGGACACAAGACTGAGTCTCTCAGGYTCATGTTTCAGCGTTCTTTCATTCTTGCAGTGTAAAAACCCCTTGCCCAAAGCCTGAGCATTCACATCTTGCAGGAAATGTTGTCTTGCAGGGATGCAACTCTTGGTAGCATTAGTTTTCATCGTGGAAAACTTTGATTTTTGCTGAAAGTAGTCATCAGGTGGAGAAGGAGTAGTTTAAGAGTTATGGAACAGAGTTAAAATGTTAATGCTAAAGGCAGTAGGTAGTGTGTCATTAATAATTGTACAAGTGTTCTGACATGGAAATGTTGTTGACCTGAACCTGACCTGTGAGTGTCAGCTGGGAAGGCTGAGAAAGTACTCACACACAACCTGGTACATACATAAGGTTTATCATTCCTCCCTCAGTTTCCTAGTGGCAACACTGAAAAGCAGATGGGAATTCTCTTCCATAACTTTTTTATTTTCTTAGATTTCAGTATATTTGTCTCTTCAAATCTTGTATTTTCTAGATAGTGAAACTTGGGTCAACATTGTACAATATCATAGCGAGTTGCAAAGTTTTTGTAGGGCTAATTGTGGGCATTGTAATGCCACTTGCACAATAAGTGTGCTTCTGGAAGGGTCCATCACTATATTTATGAAGTTGGGTAAAAATAATTGGAGTTTGAGTGTTTCTCAGTGTAGAAGGAGCAGGAAGTTAAATGTTGAGGCACTGACTTTGCAGCATGAATTTGAAGTTTAACATTCATAAGGCTGAATCTCTTATGAGGGAGATGCTGCTGAGGGTGCAGCACATCTTTGAAAGTGAGACAAAGGTGAATCTGTCTTTCACATGAGAATACTGCACATGTGCTCCCAGCCAGCTGTGTGATTGGAGGCTGTAATTCTGGAAAAAATGKGCATTATTTCCTGCAGCCTACCATAGCAGTATCACACAGTAGAGACTTGCCAAGCTGCAGTAGCAGCCTGCCTRTTGAATGAACAGGCTGTGGCAGTGGCTTGAGTTCATTCAATTCTTGCTTTAAAGAAGCAGACACACAACACAAAGGGTGTCCAAGACCTGTCAGAAGTCTTGCCCTGAGGCCAGCAAGATGCTCTCTGTCAGAGTGATGGCTTCAGGCTTTTCTCTTGGGAAGCTTCTTGCTTYAGGCTTCTGGCACATAAGCTTCCAGAGGTGATAAAAAAAAAAATCAGAGGTAGTTTATACCTGAATTTATAATTGTCTTTAGTTTGGGACCATTAGGATTTCACTTAAGTTCTAAATGAAAGCCAAGGTGTCTCCAACAATCTGTTGCTTCAGGAACTTGCATGCCTTCACAAGCCTTAGCATTCAACYACAAAAATGGCAGTGGTAGAGTTTCCAGTCAGCATTGCAATGAGYCCTGTGGGCCCCCATCAGAGTCTGTTTCCTCGCCATCTTCTCCCTGGAGGGTAYCTTTTCTGCTTGTCTGAAATCCATYTTTGCTTGTCAAGTAGCCTTTGCTGTAAAAGATAGCTGCTGACTCAGGAGGATTTTCTTATTTCTGATAGATTATTTGTATTATTTATGATGTATATATTCCAGACAAGGGCAGTAAAGAGGTGCTAGACTTGAAAGTTATTTGACCAGCACCAAGGAGCCTCTTGGATGGAGAAGGAGGAAACTTCCTTTTTTTTTRGCACCAACAGTGTTAATGGCAAATTCTTAAAGTTGCAGTGGGGCTCTGRATTGGAGTGGGTTTGATTGGGTAGCACTGGTAACAATAAAGTTGCAGAGTTGCACTTTCTTCTTTGGGGAAGCCAGTCCTAATCTACCTTGTCATCTTCAACCACTGAGCTGCTTTTTCACTTCAGAGGGTGCTTTCCTATCCTTTTCCTTTCAATCTGCTATAGCACTTTTATGCCATATATCTCCACTGCGTCAAAATCTGCCTGTAAGAAAGACTTGGAGTCTGTAAGGAATCTAACATGTACCTTCAATGCCTTCATTTGAGCTATACAAATGCCTTTAAATATCTTTTTGACATTTGAAGATAATGGAATGCAAAGTCTCACTTTGTGCTTCACTGGGCTTGTGCACAATGCGTGCAGCAAATCCGCCAGGTCAGCACTGCTGTTACCAAAAGCCTAGAGTTGAAATAGTTGTTACTCATTAAAATGAGCATCCATATTTATTCTCTAAACTGTGAATATCTCTTATATCCCTTATCTGGAAGAAGATGCTAAATASAGGAATTATTTACCCTGTAAATCTAGAGACAAAAAAAAAAAAAAAATCAAGGTGATGAACCTTTGTTTTGGCCCCATGGTGTGTTCAAGTTCTTGGATGTCATATGGGCAAGGCAATTCTGTGCATGTGCAACACTTGTATACTAAAAATAGCTCGTGGATTTTACTTTATGAACTTGGCATRATCTGTAATTCTGGGAATGACCCTGGTGAAATATGCGTGGTGCACAYGTGCTGTAAATTTGTTTTTCTTCAATAAAGGAAAGAATATAAGGCTTCTAGTGTATTACTGATGAGTTTCCAAATTGTGCAAAATATGTTTTTGGAATGGTATTTCACATATGTATTTGAGTGTACTTCATGGTGTTGTTAATTTCTTGGTTTTGGGGTCCTTTGTTTTGCAAATGACCTTCATTTACAATTATTCCTCTACCTTGAGTATTTTAAATGAAAATATTTGTTTTCAGCTTTCCAAAGGCAAGTGAGAAATGGAAAACTTTCATGCAGCATAATTAGTTAAGCTACTGACACTATGTGAATTGTGATTAAGTTCACTTTTCATTACGTGTTTCTTTAAAGAGCTGAAATAGTTCTGCCAACCTTTAAAATATAAAAGCAGCTGTAAACTGCTCTAGGGAGGCAATATAAAATATTGTGCATATTGTTTAATTACTAAAGAAACTTGCAACTCCTTTAAAATGAAAATTGTGGAGCGATTTAATTGACTGTATTGACTTTTGGCAGGCCTTATTCAAGTGTCCAGTTCTTAAAGAGCAGCTTCAGTGTGTAACTAGCACRGCATTGTTGGTGATGACAGAGCAATGTGTGCTGCTTTGTTGCGCCGGGTTGAGGGAATGTCACTCCCCATCTCCATTTCAAAGCTCTCCTGTTCTAGCAAGAGGCATTTATTTACTCTTCCCTCGTTTCTGACCAGTGATTCCCTGGAAGCTGCCCAGCCAGCCCCGGTGAGAAGTGTCCCTGCCTGCCAGGACAGCGTGGATGTGAGACCTGCTCCTGCCAACTCCGCACCTGCCGCAGTCCTGAAGCCAGCGGCACCCCTGGGTTCTGCCAAGGGCTGGCAGCCTCCAAACCAAGCAGGTAACTTCAGAGAGGCCTTTTCTTCTTCACCTAAAGACCTTTGGATGSCTCGGGAAAACAAACTTCACCTTGGGTGTGAAAACAACAGGCTTCAAATGGCTGTTTGTGGATTTTGAATACAGKCCAGTTTGCTTGCAAAAGAGGAGAAGAAAAACCAATTTAGTCATTTTAGCAAACCAGTAGCCCTTTGTGAGTAGCCTCAAAGATGTGATTGGTTTCACAAACAAACAAAATCAGATGCCTCACACCTCTATTAAAAGCATTTATACCAATCAATTATATAWGTACACCTCACAGTTTCAGCTTGGYGCTTCCCATGTGACTGTAGATTCAAGCATATTCCCTGCTCTTTCAGGTAGGAATATCAACATATGTTGATATTAWCAATAGACATGTGTTTTCCAAGTGATCTTTTCAGAAGTACTAGCTCATTATATATATAAGGCTRAAGAGTTAGCGTGTTTATGTATTTTACACATGTATGTTTTATTTGAGCAGGATGCCAGATTATTGAGTGGGTTCATGTTACAGAGATTTGTGTAAAAGTTCTTGCAAGGACAATTCACATAGCTGCTACCTYTGAATGTACTTTGGTGGTTTCTGCCCCTTTGAACCCACACCAGAATGTCTTCTATCTGGAAAGCATGCTGTGTTCTTTATGAGCACTCCTGTGTTATTCCATAATACAGATATGTTTATTTGTGTAGCTGTGTACTTTTGTTTTCATAGTATTACATGCAGTAGTAACTTGGGGTAATCTTTTAAGTTGAATCAGTCTTTGTTGCTGAATTAAACTTGAGTAGTATTTTCAAAATATCTGGGAAATCTGTATTATTAATTAAGCTTCAACTTCAGATTTTTCTTGCTAATATGAGATGAATATTTTTGATTCTCTTTCTGACAAGGTCTATTATGTTAAGTAGCTCTGTTTGTTTCCTTTTGTTCTACTGTTAAAGGTTTTCTCTCTTTAGAAGTTTATCCAGTTCAAAAAAATGGAACTGTAGAAGCCCTGGCATAAAAATAAAGAAAAAACATATGGTGTTAATGCTGCATGTTTTATACTGGCTTTGGCGCTTCTAATGAAATGAAACAGTTTTGCTATGGTTAGTAACAAGTTGATGCATTTTAGTTGGAATGTGTAGTTCTGTAGGAAGCCTCAAGATGGCAATGCACTGTCATTGCTGTGCTTGCCTGGCAAATAGCGAGTATTATTGAGATAAAAACTTMWTWAAATTTAAATCAGTTTAATTCTAGYATTGTTTTACTTCTTTGAGTTAGCTGGCATTACAGGGGGGAAAACTCCAAATTGAGCAATAACAACAGAAGCCCCAACTCTTTTTAAAGTTGCATTTTTGATAGCATGTGTGCTTAAGGCAAATTTTTTTGGGAATGTGATAATCCTGCACTTTTGTAAGTCTCTGATTGTGCTCCATATTTGATATAGATTTCTATCTCACCAACTGATTAATTATTTCACTTGCATCGAAACCACCCATCAGCTTGGGGTTTCTGTAGTACCACACTCATTTTTAGTACGTTGGTAGGTGTTTCACTGCTAATCCTACTAGCATACTTTAGTATTAATAGGAGTCAAACGTTTGAAATATCCCTTTTTTTTTTTTTCTTTTAAGTTGTACATGAAGGAGAAAGATTTAGAGAGATTAATTAAACTACACTTGATTCTGTAGCACTCTGAAAATCTATGCCCATGCTCTTGCATAATGGGAAAATTTCTTTTTTTACATCAGAGATACCAAGCAGGTAGGTAGAGGGAAAGCCAGACAGAGAATTTTTGATTGTTATGTTCCAGAATAGGTTAAAGAAAGCTTAGGAAGTTCATATTGTTAGAAGCTGGTGGAAAGAAATGGTCATGAGGATGTCAGCTTTGTGCTGTGCTGATGTACGGTTCTGAGATGCACTGCTGAAGTTCCAAAGAAGAAAAGTTKTTATCTCTCCCCAGAAATATTGGGGGAGCCAGAAATAAAAGCTGTGGGAGAAAGGGGCATTGAAGACTCAGAGTTCCCTAAAATTGGAAAGTGCAGAGAAGATGATGCAGCAGCRTGAATGGCAACTGCCCAGGAATTAACAGGGTGGGGAGAAGGTGCAGTGTCTCAGGTGCCACAGGAGCTTCAGTTAAGATTTGCATCTTAAGAACATGAAAAGTTTTCCCATTGCCATGGGAAACCAGTCTGTGCTTGTCTCTTGTAGGTGGAACAGCAGTCTGACATGTAAAACTGTTTCAATAATTGAATATYTTGATAAAATTAGATGTTGAAGAAAGACTGTAAGTGTTTCAGAGAATGCTTGGACTTCAGTCATTAATTCWGCTGTTTGTTTGCAGTCTGAGAGCATAAAGTTTTCTTTAGAGTAAAATTGCCAGTGCTCCACAGGCCAAGCAAAATTTGGCTTCATAGCCATAGGCCTGACAAAATTTTAGACAARAAGACCCCTTTGATTTCGTATCGGAGGTCTACCTTAGGAAATAATTAGAAGGAAGATATAATCTTATGTAAATGTATATGAATATCCTGTTCATAGCAGAAATGTATTGGGAGCACAGTTTTGTAGCTCTGATACCACTCACCCTTCTAATGAATATTGTACATAACRCCAAGTTGTTTCCAAAGCAAAACAGGCGTGTCACAGGATTTTGTTTGTGCCTGGGGAAGCTGTAAGATGCTGATTGATGGTGTGGCATGAATATTACCAGTGATTTTATGAGGTTGTCTGACTACAGAGATACGTCATTTGGGTAGACAGCATCTTTTCAATTATTAGCTGGAATAGCTGGAATATCTCTTTCTTGGATAGGCCACACAGAGAATACCTTCCTTTTTTTTTTTTTTTTTTTTTTTTCCTTCAGCTTGGGGGTGTGGGATGATTTGTTGATTTTTTTTTTCCTTTGAGATTGTGCAGAGATGCCTGAAGATGTGAGAGGGATTTTGTTGGAACTGAGGTGTGAGCTATTTAATGGCTTGGCAAGAAGATGGTCTAAAATTGAATGGATGAGATGGGGAACCTGGAGATGCTTCAGGCAGTGGGTTTTTCTCTCTACAGAAGTCAGTCATGATCCAAGCAGTCTCACAGGGATAGCACCTTTGGACCTAAAGTTCTTGGGGGATGTTCATGTAGTACCCATGAGCACTACTATRTTCGTTGTCCACCGTGATGGTTACAGAGGTTTTATTTCTCTTTGGAATAAAATCCTGATACTACAGGATTCCTCAGTGGTTCTTTAGAGGAAGTGAGGGGTGGCTGCCTCATGCTTTCTTTTAAGGCATGGGTAAGAAGCTCAATAAASTTAATTCTTTGTCTATTGTTGAAGCAAGTAAAATCGTTGAAAAAAGTAAAAAAAAAACCCTGTTACTGTGTATTATGTGTACAGACTGGAATTTATAATACCTCTCACTTCATTTTTGTTGAGCTATGAAGCTCTACTCACCCACCAGAGGCAGAAGCTTTTTACATTATTATATTAAATTAAAAGAATGAAATAACCCAGAACATCCTAGCTACATTGCAGTGACTTATTCTACTATTTGATAACTRTTACTCTACACTTACACAACATTGCTCAGCCGAGGAACCCCAAAGCATTTTCTAGTCCTGGGCAAGGACACGGTGCACACACAGGAATGGCTTAGACTCACCACTGCCATGCAGCCACCTCATGGKTGAAAGATGACACTGCTTGTCAGCATGCTGCAACATTCCACGGCAACTTAAAAGGAAGGGAATAGCACCATGGCAAATTGGAACTGCTGGGACAATTTAGGAAGGTGTAATTGCCCAGTGAGCACAGCTACACCAGCTGGAGTTAGTCCAGGAGACAAACTGTTCTTGTAGAAAGTGTGATGGTCAGAAGTGGTCAGGGCTTCCAGTGTTACATTTCTCACATGAAATTGCCTTCTCTTTCCTGGATTTTCCAAACGCTGTTGCTGTGGGGTGAGCTGCTGGTGCATACAGGCTGTGTGCCAGTGCCAGACCCTGCTGGGACAAGCAGGAGCTGGGCAGGCAGCATCCYGCTTTGCTTGCTGAGGTCCTGTGGGATGGCAGGGGGCCTGTGGGGAGTTGTTACAGCTGGTGGCCAGAAAGGCTGGTTTGCTGCTTGGAAAGGAGGGTTTCAGTGCAGTCAGTGCCCTTTGTTCCTCCTAGGCTTAGCTGAGTTGGAAGAATGGGATGGGGAAGGTTTGTGGGAGAAGCGTTCAAAGCTTATGTTTTTTTAAGTGACCGTTTACTCACGTGCCAGTTTCCTTATTCCCAGGGTTTCTGTCAGCCTGGTATCACTGGGATATGTAATCCCCTTCCCATAGARCTGCTAGGGAATGTCAGCATATCCTGCAATGTGCACAACTGTCAGTTGCCTAATCCTCARTGAGCACATGTGTTAAGCACATGCTCCCTTCAGCAAAGGGAACACACTTGGAAACTGACTGCAAGTACAGAAAGATTGCTCCCCAGACAATTTTGTTTTGAAAATTCTTCTGTTTCCTTGAAGTTCTTTTCATGTACTTGGTAGCCTTGCATTTACTGCGTCTGGAGTTATCCATAGCCTTCTTGCTGTATTTTCTTTTTTATATCCCACAATATTCCCACAATAATATTAGAATTTTAAAAGCAGAAGAAAACGCAAGCCTGCTCCTAGACATGACCTGACATCCTGCTCTACTCGCAGTTTGAGTCTTTGTTTCCTTATTCTGCAACTTATTTATGTAGAGAAAATGGGATATAAATGCAGACTGTATCAAACTGTGGAGTTTGGCCTCAGGTCAAACAGTATGAAGCTGTGGAGAGGGGGAATGCACTGAGATACGTTGTGCTATCACAAAATGCTTGTACTGCTATGAAATCCTTAGGGGATTAAGGCATCCCAAAAAGGGATGGACTGCAGCACTTTCTGTCCTTGTCACCTTTGCTTTTCTGTGTTTYGTTTGTTATTGCTCCAGCCCCTATATCAATTGTGCAGTCTACCCTGACTGGGTAGGTTAGGTTGATGGCTTTGGGAATACTTCTGCATGGAAGAATCAACCAAACTRTTGTGTCATTGTCACCGTGTTCATAAAGTTCTGCAAATTTGTTTTGAGGGCACTCTCATACTCTCTCATACTGAGGGCATTTGTTTCCTTCGTAGAACAGGAATTTGAAGGCAGTTATGGAAGTTCAAGGAGCTACTTGGCTATTGAGTACTATGGTCTGAATATGGGGAAGAAACTGGGTTAACACTGCTAGTCATTAAGACAAATTCTTACATTGTTGGTGGTAAGGCCTCTGTTAAAAATAGGTCCCAAAATGCAAACAGTTCCCCTATTTTTCACTGAAAATGATTGTTACAGATTGCTCCTCCAAGCAGAAAGCCTTGTCCATGAAAGTGTTATGATTGACAGGTCAAAACACAAAAGCTTTCTGATCCTGGTCTATGGACTGTAATTAATTTTTCATCTAATCTAAATTATTATATTATCATGTAACAGCAAACTACAAGAGTTTGCTCTCACAGGTTAATTAATGTGAAGTCACTTAGCCAAGCAAAGCCCATTGTGAAACCAGAGTAATTTCTAAATGTTAACCTTAACTAGATGGCAGTATGAAATTGTAACTCTGTAGAGGTGGTGAAAAAAGGAATGTGTTTCTAAAACTTGAATGCTTRTCTTTAAGAAGGGGCAGATCATAGTAATGATGCAGAAATGTACCACCTGCTTTTTAGAGACAGAATGGCCTGATGTACCTCACTACAAGATCTGCTGWATAGAAACTCAGCTTTTCTGTTACATATATGACCTTAGACAATTTTTCTGTGTTCTGGTTTTGCAAATTCATGTGCTGTTGCATCAAGTTGCGCACTTAAATTAATTGTTTGCATCAGTTTGACACATGCATGTTTCTTTTTGCGTTCATTTAAACAGAGATGAAGACATTTTTTGGCTCTATGGTTATTTCACAGACATCAAGTGGGAACATTCACTGACTTCCAAAATGAGATGTCCATTGTCTTTGATTTGTTAAAAAGCAACTAACTTCTTGTCACAGACTGACTCACCAGATTGGTTTCTCTCCATTAGCTAGCTCCAGCTCAGATCAGTGATGTGTCCTGTTCAGATGCACAGGTGTAGGACATCCAAGAATTATGCATAATAGTTGTTGAGCAAATGAAAAGCCAGTATTCCTCTGGTAGATGCATTYTGATCAAATTCAAAACATCAGCTTCATGAAACTGGCAGATAATCTACATGAATCTGGACAGCCATGCACTCTGCAGGCATAGTCAACCTGTCTGGTTCAGAATAGGAGCTAAAAGGAAGGGAGGCAAAATCTYATCCACAGAAAGCTACCAGATGGGTTTCTATATTGCCACTGCAGAGAAATGCAACACTATAGTACAGGTCTTCGTTTTCTCTTTCTTCTTGAGTCGAGTTTTCGATAAAAGCAACGCCAGTTGTGCCAAATTTGCGACGGTATGTGATGTAACAAATCAGAAGGAGACMGGCTGAGTGAGCCAAAACCACCATACTCATTTTAATTAAGATGCTTTACAGCTAATTTACCCGGAGCCTTTCCAGTTGAAAGGCTGGTTACTAACGCAGGAACTATTCCCTCTGGTTGCAAGGGCTGTTGAAATTTGGCCGAGGTGGCACCTGTTTTGATTTTCCACGGGTGCATACCAGCTTTCAGCCGGCATTTAAAGACATGATAATGGTTTAATCCTTCCTGTTCTGCCTTTAATCAGCAAAAAGAGTTTAGCTCTGACTACGTTTCCAAGACTTCATAAGAAACAAAAGAATCGACTACGGAACACAGGGTTTGAGCTGTGCATTTGTTGGGGGGGGGAGGGATTTGAGATTTTGTTTTTTTTTTTTCTCACCTTGTACTTGCCTTGTAGCATTCGGCACTGAAGTTGTGTGATTTCATGCGGGCCTGGGAGTGGATGGGGTGTTACACRGAGCCAGTGCAGTGAGCTGACAGCAGAGCTTTCCAGACACTTTGCTTCATCCGGCCATCTGTTTGGTTTTGAGGGAAGGAACAGGAAGATTTCTTRCATTACACATATATTAAGAAAAGTCAGAAAATTGGACGTATGAAGCTTTATATTTTCCATTTATAATACAGTAGTTTGATTGCAGTGTATAAATCACTGAGTTAGAACACTTTAAAATGAAGTTCTGGCCCTCCCACCGCTTCAAGTAGCATTGTTATTTATAGATATTACATGAAGGCTGATGTTATGTTTAAGTGAGCGTTAAACAGTTCAGGCTGTTGTATTGTTGCTACGCACCAGAGAACCTCTGTCAAAGTGACTTTGGCACTGCTGCTTATCCGCCTTTCTCCCTTTGTCTTCCAAACCTTTCACCAGTGTTTGCAGTTATCCATGTGCTCAGCGATGGAACAGCCTATTGTTAGACTAACAAGGGCAAAGTCACACTGGGATTTTTAAAAAAGGAAAAAAAAAAAAGGCAGCTCTTTACCCTGTCTAAAAGATTGTTAAATATTAAACTAGCCATACCAAGGAGTTTAGTGAAAGCAAACACYGTGGGTTTGCTGGACTTAAACCTAATAAAGTAGAAAGTTAATAGTCAAGTACAGAGAGTTTTCTGTTTTAGAAAAAAAAAAACAACAACAGCAATGACAATACAAGAGTGCAAATCAACAGGGTTTTAGAATGTTGAATTTAAGAGAGTGAAGGTGAAGTGAAGCCTACTAAGCTCCAAATTTTAGTCTCTCAGACATCTCATGACTTACAGAGAACCCAAACCTCTCTGGCACTCAGGTCAGAATAGCTTCTGCTGGAGTGTATAATTCTCATGATTTCTTTCATTTATTAATTGTATTTACTTATATCAGTTTGAAATCTTCTGGCACCCATAGAAGTTGCTGTGCTTTGTCCCATTTCAAGAAACAAAAGTGGTAGCAGAAAAATGTGGGGTGACATTGTTTCATCAGGGAGCTGATTTCGTTTCCCATTCCCAATCAGTCATCATTTGCAATTAAAAATGTGCATGCACCTCCACAGGTCTTGACTATGGGGCCATCTCCCCAGCACTCCTTGAGAACACACCAGAGTCTTCACTTAGATTGGATGTGATGATTTGCACTTTCATGTGCCCTGGGAAAATCTTATTGCAAGAAAAAAGCCATCTGCATCAGTTTTCTGAGCCTGATGTTTTTAAATCAAGTGGTTGTGTTTCAAGCTGAAAGAATTCCAAGGGACTAGAGAAGAGAAAGGACAGGAAAAACATACATGAACTTGGAGTAACCCTTTCCTCTCTGCCGTAGAAACTGCTTTCCACTGGAATGTTAAACTTGCTGATTAAATAGAAGGAATAAATAGGAAATATTAGTGTTCTATCTAAACAAGAAATTCTCTACCTRCAAGAGGAGGAATATTGTTGGGAAAAGTACAGAGAATTCATRCAGATTTAAATGGGGAAAGAATAGTGTTTGGGTTTTTTTTTTTTAAATCAGAAGCAAATCAACTAAACAAAAATGTCGTCACCAACAAAAAATGCTCTGTGGGTCACAGTGGAAGTGATGAGCCTTTGGTGAATTTACTGAAGTGTTAAAGGTCTGTTTGTGGCCTGTGGAAAGACAGAAGTGGCCAATAAAAGCTGTCCTGCTGGTGTTCAGAAGGGAATGACGATGATAAAAGGCTGAGGCAAATCAAGTTGTTAGAAAGGGAAAATGATCTATGCTGAAAGAAAAATAATCTAGAGAAYGCTATAAGGTTTACAGAGAAACCCAGTATATGAAAAAAAGGTGAAATAGATATTACAGTACTGGAGTATTTTCTTTACACAGCATGGATCTGAAAGCAATGGAARCAGACTGACTCCTCTTCTTTAGGAAGAAGAATCTGAACTGAAAGAAACTTGTGTCCCCTTCAGAACACAAATAAAGGGGAATAAGACTGTGYAAGACCAATGTAATTCATCTGAATGTAATTGCCCGCAAAGAGAAAGAGAATCCTCRAGAGATGCTGTAGGCACAAATCATGAACATGGGCAGGGAGTTTCCTTAGCACTAAATGCCCAGCTTGGTTTTGCTCAGGTCACAGCTCTTGCTTGACACAATTTGTGTGGTTTCTATTATCTTTTGCTTAAAAGAGAGTTTTTGTTATAATGTGATGGACTATCTCCTTCTCTTCCTTGTCAGTGCTTTAAGTAACTCAGAAATGACTGATTTAACAGCTTTGCAGAGAAGATTYACATAGACAAATTCTGCTCCTGTCCTGTAGTAACTTTGAATTTAGGTAGTGTTCAGAAAAACATCATTCATAAAAACAGCAGTAATGAATGCTGTAAARAAACCAAAGGGAGAAATGGTGATGTTCGCACTTTTTTTTTCCCCCCTTAAGCAAGCAGAAAGACTTTTTTTTTACCTACACAGTGCAAATGAGACAGCTGATGTGTCTGAATAAGCTTTGGGCTTCAGTAGATAACCCAAACAGAAATTAGCAATACATCAGAAGCTGTGCTGCAATTTGATTTATGGCAAAAGCAGTCTTCAAACAGATTTGAGTTTAGTGTGTGYTCCTGTCTTCTCATGAAATGGGATCTGAAAATTGAAAAACCATGTGTGATGACAGAGGAGGAAAGGGCTATTAATCAACACCCCTTTTGTTCATGTCTTCAAAGTCATTCTGCCACCTTTTTCATTTTTATCCCTTCCTAGGTTTACAGCTTAGCAGGCATTTGTAATCTAAAGTGAACTACAGTAGCAGAGTGGCTTGTTCAAGATCAAGTGCTTCTACTCCTAAATTATTTCCGTTCCAGAATATTGAATATTTCAAGACTAAGGATATTAGGGATATATAACCAATAGCCTTGTTTTAAAAAAGAAAAAAAGAAACAGAACTAAAAAAAGCAACCCATATGAATTGTTGTACTTTCTGCTACATCCCTTCTGAAAGGGATCCAGAAATATGTCATTCTTGAAATGACCTGATATTAGAAATTTTGGTGAACAAGCCACTCAAACAAAAAAAAATATATATATGAGTATATTGTTTCTTCATACATTGAAAGAGTAAGCTAAAGCAGGTATTGAGCCTGTATCAGCCGGTTAATACCTAGTGTAATTATAGTACAAAAGCTTTGGTTTTAGAAAGGATTTCTCTGCCAGATGTATTGTCTTAGCCTACACAAGAATAGAGGAGGGGTTTGCTAAAGCTCATGGTATTGTTTTGGCTATCTTCTGTAAATAGCACAGTATTGGCATTTATGTTGGATTTTCTGTGGGTTCAGTGTGGCTCAAATCTATCTTCTCTATGAATTAGCTTGCCACTTCACTTTCAGCAGGGAATGCATTGTTTTGCCTGTAAAGTACTTGCCACTTTTCTGTAGGAGAGAGGCTGATCACCATTACATTAATGGAGAAACAATTTTTCATCTTTTCCCTGGAAGRTGATATGAAAAATGAGAGAGGACTGTAACAGCACAAAGATTAACAGGTCTACAAACTAGGTATTTYTTGCAAAGCTACCAATGCCTTGACCCTGGTGTTGGGTGGAGAGCTGCATCTTTGCAGCAGAAGCATCATCCTGCACTGTCTGATGTCTCAGTCATTGCTTGGTCGTTTGATTCTGAGTTTCCATTCCGGTCTTAATTTCAGTCTTTAATTTATAGCAAGGTTGCACTGAAGCCAGGGCACCAAGTAAACACTCCAAGTTTCTTTTGCCTGTGGTTACAAACAAAAGGCTATGGAAATGTGGGYTTTTTTATAATGTACTTGAAAAAGAGAGATACGTCCTCTTGACATGAATAACTGCTCCCATAAACACATGTTGCTGGAGCTTTTATGTAACCAAGGTACATTTATCAATAGAGGGGAAAGAAAAGCAGAGGACTGTTTGTTTCTTCACTATCCTTGCAGCAGTATCATTTGTGCCTTTCATTTTTGTAAATGCATTTTTCAAACTACATAAAAGCTTATGTCTATTGTACAACTCTAAAACCCTGAGTACACATGGAAGTGTGTAGTGTATTTCTGAAAATGTCAGGGTTTTATTTGTGTCATACTTCTATWAGGAGGATGTGAACATGACCTTTGGAGTGCTTCAGATTGGCAGAATCCGCTGATCTAGACTAGTGTTTAATTTCAATTTAGGAAAGCATTTTGCTTATACACTACTCTAAACTTTTACACATCTTGTATTGAATRTATGTTCTTGTTTAACACATTAGTAATGATCTATTGCACTCACTGTGAAATTTTTTTAGTAGGGATGTCATYTTTTCCTGCCTCTGTTCATACGTTGATGTTCTTGGCTTCAGCTTTTGTATCCAAAACAAAATAATGCCTTCACAGGTTGTATATTCTTTTGCCTAASTTCTTCAACATGTTGAAGTTTTCTCACTACCTCTACAAGTTAGCCAAAACCATTCTGTGTTATTTCACAGACATTTCATAAAGTAGGTAGGWCTTATTTGGTAACTTGTTGGGGGAGAAGGGGAAAAGGAGTGCTTTTTAGTCTGTTCCTATAAGGAGGCAGGTATAGACCGGACAATGATGTTAGGCAAACGTTGTTGCCTTCTTGTATTTCAAGTTAATTTACTTGGCACTGAAAGATGGTCCTCTAAATGATTTTGGYATTCTTTCCCCAGGTYCTGTCAGTGGATGGACATCAAACAGTATTAAATCACCTGGAACAACTGCCCCAAGTGAAAAAGCTGCAACAGCCCCTCAGCTAAACGAGCAAGACACGTTGGTTCAGAGGGCGGAGCATATTCCAGCGGGGAAGCGCACTCCCATGTGTGCCCATTGTAACCAAGTCATTAGGTTTGTATCTGCTTGCTGGGGACACTCCTAGGGGGTACAAGACTGGCTGGATGAGCCAGTGGTGATGAATGGAGCTAAAYCCAGTGGGGGACTGGTCACCAGTGCTGCTCCCCAGGCTCAGGATTGGAGCATGTCCTGTTTAATGTTGAGGTGCTGGAGCATGTCCAGAGTATGTGTGGAGCTATTGAAGGGTCTGGAACACAAAAGTGTTGAGGAGCAACTGARGGAGCTGGGCTGTTCAGCCCGGAGAAAAGGAGGCTCAGGGAGAGCCTTATTGCTCTCTACAGCTGCCTGAAAGGAGGCTGTAGTGAAGTGGAGGTTGGTTCAAAGGAGCCAGCAGGTTTACCTAGAGGCAACAGTACTTTCTTTTGTCATTATGGAAATAATGTTCCTCCACTGATAGGACGTAGCCTCAAAATGCAATCGAGAGGTCTAGGTTGGATGTTAGGAAAAAAAAAAAATCACCGTAAGGGTTGTCCAGCACTGGAACAGGCTGCCCAGGGAAGTCTTGGAGTTACCATCCTGGAGGTATTTAAGACATGTAGATGTGACACTTATGGACATGGCTTAGTGGTAGATTTGGCAGTGCTRSRTGAGCAGTTGGAYTTTATGATTTTATAGGTCTATTTCCAACCTAAATGATTCTATGATTCTGTTCATCCTGCAGGCTCTCTCACAGCAGGGCTTTGTTTTGCTTTCTTGGGTTTTGATTCTTTGGTCACAAGTGGTTTAAGGCTTCCTTTCAGTAATGCAGAACACYGTTTTTTGCGTGATTTATCTAACAAAACTGAGAATGAGACTACTTTGGAGGAAAACGGTTGGGAACTGCTAACAGGCACAGTCCATTTTACAGAGAACCAGAAACCTGGATGGAATAGAGTAAATTTTAAAATAAAGAAAAGTAAGCAAGTTAGTTTTYATTTATACACCCATTCCAGTAGAACTGGGAGTATTAGCTAGTTGGAAACCAATCAGAGAGTATAGTCTTGTAAAGTCACAATTGTTGGTTTCTAAACCATGATTTCTAATGGAGAAGAAAAATAACAGGCTCCATCCATAGAAGAAAAGCCAGGACTGATGTTTTAACAATTGCTGGGACAGGATTGAAAGTTATTTCTTGCACTCCTGGATTTCAAGCTCTTAAATGAGCTCTCTGGCCTTTGGGCATTATGATAGCTATTGTACTTGACTTGTATGACATGGGTAGACAACATTAGGCAACACAAACATGAGTTTGCCAAATGAGATTAAGTTAAATAAGTTCTGCTGATCCATAAGATATCCTATTGTAAGTCAGAATTTTGTTTGGAGGAAGAATTGAATCTGGGTTGCATTGTTCAGTCAGTGATTTCTGACAATTAGTCACAATTGTCTCATCCAGGGAATTGTAATTGCTTTTATGGCCAGTGTGCAAATCATGTTCATTTTCATCCATCTTGCGTTTTATTTCTTCCCTAAAATAGAAATCTCTTAGGATTAATGGAAACTGTGTATACTTTAARAGTGTTTTCTTCTTGCTTATTCAGTCATTTGTATTGTTGAAGTACAAGGGAAAGGAATTATTTTGTAATCGTATTTTTTATTTGTTTATCTATGTCCCGTGTTTTCAGTGGATAAAATAAGAGAGCCTGCATTATGTTTCACCATGATTAAAGAAGTGATTTTTTTGATTAGAAAACCTAAGCTATGAAAAATGAGGAACTCTACAAATTGTATAATTTGTAGAATATAACAGTATAACAGAAAATCAGCCTTTCCACCATGTGTTTTTGTAGCCTCTTGAGCCCTAGCTTGGCTTGTTCATCAGAACCAGCTAATGCAAATCACTTGATCTTTACAGGTCAGCTGAGTCCAGCTTGTTTGCTTCCATGAGATTTCTRTTCTGATAGCTCACTACCAGTTCAGTTTGCACTAGGTGAATTTTAGAATTCTTTACTAATGGATCTGTGATGTTTTAGAAAAGTTGTTCCTACTTTCACTGTATGTGCCAAGAAAATAAAAATATATGAGCCTAACCCTCTTGAAGCAATAGAAAATAGTTACACAAATTCCCAACACAGGTGYACCTGTGCATCTTAATCCAGGGGTTTTTGCTTCATTACAAAATGAAAGATAAAGATAAAAAAAAGGTGTACATATTTTTGGGATGAGACTCATCTGATTCCTTGAACAGGTTGGCCTTTATAATAATTCTGTCTGTCTTTAGTGTTCTGTTCATTTTGTTCCCTTTGGGCTTTGGATTTGTGTCTAGTAAATAACATGCAAGAAACCATTCACTTTCCTTTTTGTTACTGTTACTTTAGTTTAAAACCAAACACAAAGTGCACTGTATGCTGCACCTTTCATACAAGRCATTCACTGGCTTTTGCAGCAGCTGGGGTTTATCACAGTGTGCTGATGCTCTGTGCTGTGGGATCTCACTGCTGAGCACTTCCCCTCTTCTCTCGGTCCTTAAATCACTTTCTGCTACTCCCCACATCCCCTTTTTGATCATCACTAAAACAAGAGATCAGCTGCTGCCCTCTGAGTAGGGCACTCYATTGGTCTGTGGAGCAGCATTTACTCCTGGGAGAATAGCTGAGGAGAAGCTGCAGAGCCCCACTTGACTGTACTTAAGCCATTGTCACCTATTGTAAGTGACACCTTTTCATGAATAGTAATTGGTACCCACCTTTAACTTCTTTGTAATTTGCTGGTGGTGTGTAAATCCTTATATTTCTTCATATGTTAAATGCCTACTCAATTATTTAAAAGCAAGTGTTCCGAGATGAGTTGATGTGCATTAATCAATGCCAAATATGCCTGATGTTCACAGCACACAGTGAATTTGGAAGATTGCAACGGCATTTTAAATTCAAGTTTTAGCATAATTACACTTCATGCCCTCAGTGGTAGTTCTACCTATGAAAAGGTAGGAGGAGGATCAAGTGACATTGCATTGTACATCTGTTTTGAAGCCAAAATGCATTCTGGACTTGGTTACTTTACACTCAGGCATAGAATAACCATGGCTGGTTGAGCCAAAACCTTTCTTTGAGACACCTTATAACTTTTTAATATATCTTCAATTATTCACACAGTGATTGTCTGAAGGTTCCAGTTTTTTCSAAAGCTTCATTAAGTAAGCTTTTCTTTCCATGTCTAAAAGAATCAAAGCTGGAGGCAAACTAAATTTCTCTTGATCGACTTGCTGTGACGGTCTGACAGACTTCTGGCATTTCCTGATGAAGACTTCTGGTTCCCAGGCAGCCTTACCAAGTTCTGCACTGCAGAGTTGGCTCTTCCTTTGAAGTCAAAATGTGTTTTCCCTGGATCAACATTGAGAACGTACTCTTTGGCATGTCCGCTGTGAATGATGAATTGGCTTTGTCACCTTTTAATAAACCTTAATTGTTTTTAGAGGCAAAAGGGAAAAAGTACAAATGGTGCTTCCCTTTAGCACCTCCTATACACAAATTGTATACTGTRGCATTTTCAGATGAGGAAAAGAAACTTCCAAGAATGTAGAACTGCTGTATGGGATGTAGACACTGTAAAGAGATTGGTCTTCCTAGCAGATGTGGAAATCCATTTTGATCTCTCTACCACTAAATTTCAGTTCTGGCTTACTATCATAATACAAGCCACATGAGAAACTAGATTATTGGCATACTAATGTAACACATCATGACCATACTGATATAGTTATATTCAGTTATGTGTGTTTAGTCACTGAAATTGTACTTACATTCCCTGTATGTTGCTTACATCTCCTTTCAGTTTGCTTCAATATCATTGTTACACATAGAACCCAGATGTTCGAGCTGACAACTAAAATTATATACCTGATGATCCTTTGGGGCATAAGATTCTGCAAATACTCTTGTAAATCAASCAGAATCTATTTCCAAACAAATAATAAACAAATGACTAGTTTATTTTCATCTCTGAGTTCCGTTCACGTGTTCTAGGTGGTGATGCCAGAWATTTGATCAGAAATGCTCAGCATGTCGAAATAGCCAGGGGCAGAGGCATGTTCATGGCCAAGTGTTGCCAGTTGGGTCATCCCATATCCCATTTGGACAGGAGGAACATGGTTTTTTAGTGCTACTTTTACAAATATGTTCTAGTTGACAGAGGCATGTGGGATTTTAAATGGTTTTCTTTTCAAATGAGGAAGGAAGGAAGGAAGGAAGGAAGGAAGGAAGGAAGGAAGGAAGGAAGGAAGGAAGGAAGGAAGGAAGGAAGGAAGGAAGGAAGGAAGGAAGGAGGAAGGAAGGAAGGAAGGAAGGAAGGATCTACAGCCTACTTCCTAGCATTGCATCCCTCTAGCTGTTTCTGTCACACTGCATGAGTGTGGGCATGTGGCCCCCTTACTCTAATTGTGACTTAAAAGTATTTTTCAAATTAATAGAGGAAATAAATACCTTTCATTACTGTATGCTATCATCTTGATGGCAAAATTATGCAGACACTGGGAACGCCTCCAAGTTCTGAATATCATGTTTTAGTATATTTTACATGGCAGGTCTCCTTTTTTTTTTCCTTCCACATACTCTGGGGCAGCTTTTAAGTTGCAGGTATCATTAAGCTGCAGTATCAGCTTGACATGTTTAAACTGCGGCCTGATTGAAAGTAAAATTGTATTTAGAAAGTGTTTTTCTGGACATGTGTGCACAGGGAGCCAGTCCACTAATGGAACACCTCATAGACATTGTGCAGGGCACAGCCCCAGCTGTCTGGGGGCTTTGGGAAAGGAACTCTGTAGGTGCACTCTTGAGCTGTTCCCTGTCCGTCTGGATTCCTGCACACTGTCCTGAATGGTTGACCTCAACATGTCAGGACTGTAAACTCTGGAGAGCTAAATGCAGCAGATGTAAAAATTCCTTCTCCTTCTGTTGCTAGCATGCTTGCTTCCCCCTGCAGAGCAAACAGCCTGTTATTTCGGTGCAGATGGCCAGAAACTCAATCCTACCTGGAGCTGGGAGAGCGTCTTTAGTGTCAGTCCCGTGTTAATGAATCTGTTAAATTAGCCTGTGCTGACATGGCGCTCTGAGAGCACTTTGTTGTACATAAGGGCTTGTATTGTTTGATCAGTACATAACTGAAAGGGCATTGATGTAAAAAGGTGCTTGTAGAGCAGTGGGAGGGTATCGGGTTAGGTCAGTGTTTGCACTGCTCAGGCATCTGCAGGGAGCGGGGCAGGAGAGCTGTGCTCAGCCCCAGCTCCTTCCTTGAAGAGCTAAAAACTTCTTTTCAGGAGCCCTTTTGCACTGCATTCCCTCCAATAATCAGAGGTGAACTTCAGCACCATATTTAATGTAGTTCTAAAGTAAAATTTCTGAAATGTAGCAAAGTGAAAAGAATAATTTTGTGAGTGGGCATTTCTATGAGACAGTTCAATGGAGACAGATACAGTCAGCACTTGGAGCTTTCTCAGAGCCTGTAGGAGGAAAGAGAGATAGAGCAGTTGGAGTAGTGTATGTGTGTGAGCAGTGTGGTAATGGCACGGAGCTATTGCAGATACGTCTATTAATAACTTTTGCAGGAGCCAGCCCAGGTGCTTTGCTAATAATATCTCTTCTTTCTAATCAGAGGACCTTTCTTGGTGGCTTTGGGAAAGTCATGGCATCCTGAGGAGTTTAATTGYGCCCACTGCAAAACCTCCATGGCTTACATTGGATTTGTGGAAGAGAAAGGGATGCTGTACTGTGAGGTCTGCTATGAGAAGTTCTTTGCCCCTGAGTGTTCAAAGTGCCAAAGGAAGATCCTTGGGGTAAGTGACCACCAAGAGGCCTGGTTTTTGGTGGGAACAATAATTTCAGCGTTCAGTGCTTCTGTGCAGTGAAATTCCATTTTATMTGGCCCAGTCTGCATTCTTCCAAACATACTCTTGACATACCTTTTTAACTCCCGTCACATACAAAATATGACTTTGGTTCTTCTAATGTAGAATCTTTTCAATCTCTTTGAGAAAAGGTGCTCTAGTCTCCTTGCTCTTCCAAGTTCAGCTTCTGTTTTCATTAAGCTGTTCTGTAGCTGTTGCAATTAACCGAATTTTCTTGAGCAAAATGGTTTCAATTGGCAGCTTTTTTACAGAACGGAAGTGGGGAAGTGGGGAAGGGGACTAAAAAGACATAATCCGCTAAGCAACACACTGCTGGCTAGATATGAAGTACTGAAACATTCCTGGTGTTAGTGTGGGTCCTACTCGGCACTGATATTGCTCATTTGAGCCCGCCAGCAGTTCGGCTGTTCACTGCAGACAGCAATGTGTCTGCATTCTTGTGTAACTGGGGTCATGCTGGGCTCTGGCATTCTCATGTTGTATGTGGCACTATAGCATCTTCCAAAACAACACAGAGCACTCGTAATTTTCTGTGTGATGTCTTCTGATCAAATCTGATTAACACACAGACTTCAGGAGAAGGCAGAGTTGCTGCTTTTCTTGTTTCAGGGGACCATTGTAGGTGMGATCCTAATTAAAATTCAAAAGTTGAACAAATGAGTTGTTAAGTCTGTCCAACTCTGTGTTGAACCTTCCAAAAACCCYGAAGGATTGCTCATGAAAAATAAGGAGATGTACCATAAATAAAGCACCTCATTAAGTTAAACATCGCAGAACTTATGTGCACAACCCATTTTCAAAGTAGCAGTAGGAAACGAAGTATTCTTGAAATGAATCGAGTGTGGAGGTATGGCTACCACAATGTAGTCATCACATCGAAATAATGTGTTCCTAACACTTTTTCTAATCCCCACAGGAAGTAATAAATGCTTTGAAACAAACTTGGCACGTTTCCTGCTTCGTGTGTGTGGCCTGTCATAACCCCATCCGCAATAATGTCTTTCACTTAGAAGATGGTGATCCCTACTGTGAGACGGGTAAGGAGCAACACAACCAAAGTTTACTGCAGCTGTGCAGGAAAGCAGAGTTCAGTAAGGTTGGGGAAAAAAAAATTCCTTTTCCTCAAGCTTCACATTTGAAGTGCMCCAGAAATTTAATGTAACTTTGATATGTCAATTCAAAGCACCAACAGCTGCTGTAAACACTAAGTTTGCAGCAGGGAGAAGTTGGTGATGATTTTTTCATCGCCTTCAGCAGCAGCAGGTTGCTTGTCACTGATTTTACCTATTTCTGTTAAGCCTCAGCCGTAGTATCAGTGATATATCAAAGTGTTAGTTTTAGGGAAACTTTCTGGTTGGCTTTAAAATAATCTGAAGTTTATGTAAATCTGCTTATTTACTAAACAGAAACAGATGCTAGTGGAGTAATGTGTTTTTCTCTGAATAGCCTTACTCACAGCTTGAGGGACTTCCAAGAGTGAGCAGTCTGTCCAGGTAGCTTTTTACAGGATCAGGGATAACATCTGTTGAAAACYCGTGGGGATAAAAGAACAGTCGGGGCAAAATACAGTGATACAATTACAGCACTCAAAAGCCTGRTGAGCAATATTACATGGACAACGTGGCTTAGAAGTTCAGAACATTTCTGGTTCAGTTTTTTAGCTCTTGCAGCTAATCATAACATTTTTAATAGAACCATAGAATAGTTTGSRTTGGAARGGACCTTGGAGATYTCTAGTTCCAGCCCCACTGCCATGGGCAGGGACACCTTCCACCAGATCATGTTGCTCAAAGCYCCATCCAACTGGCCTTGAACACTTCAAGGAATGGGGAATCCACAGCTGCTCTGGGCAACCTGTTCCAATGCCTYGRCACCCTCACAGTAAWAAAAATGTTATCCTACTATCCACTGTAAATGTACTCTCTTTCAGTTTAAAGCCATTCCCCCTTGTCYGTCACTACATGCCCTTYTAAAAAGTCCCTCYCCAGCTTTCCTKTAGGCCCCCTTCAGGTACTGGAAGGTGCTGTGAGGTCTGCCTGGTGCCTTSTCTTCTCTAGGAACAGCCACAACTCTCTCAGCCTTTCCTCAAACGATAGCTGCTCCAGCCCTCTGAGCATTCTTGTGACCTTCTCTGGATATGCTCCAGCAGGTCCACATCCATCCCATCTTGGGAGCCCCACAGCTGGCTGCAGGACTTCTGGTGGGTCTCAGGAGGGCAGAGKAGATGGTTCAGTATCCCCTCCTCCCCTGCTGGCCACTCCTCTTGTGGTGTAGCCCAGGGTWCAGTTGGCTTTCTGGTCTGTGACCTCTTTGAAGCTAAGATTTCCTTCTGAACTGATCCCACAACTGTTCACAGTGGGTGCCATGGAGAGTGCTGGTTRCTGTAGGCATGAGAGAAGTAGGCCAATTTATCCAAAATTTTTCTTGTCAGAGCTGCTTTAATGAGGTGTTGGCAGATAGAAAAGGATAGAAAAGGCTAGGTTATTGCTAGCTTGGTGACACAAGCAGGGTAGGGTGTTGCTCCTATTGAATTTGTGAGCAGCAGAGGAAACGGATATACCAGCAGCATCCAGCAGTGTGACAGCACGGTGAAATTCCATCCTGAAGCAATGTGAAKCCCCCAATCTTGGAACCATTTGATGATTCGAAAATAGTACTGGAGGAATCAATAACTCCCCTTTGGGTGGAAAGCTCGTGACAGGGTTTGTTCTGTTAAGGTTCAATTTTYGTTCCTGCCACCAAATGACCCACGAGCCGTGCGGTGCATTGATTTGTGCTACTGTTACAGCTCCCATGCAAAATGTGCCTTTTCCTRTACTGTGAGCAGGAAAAACTGTGATAAGATGTCAAGTATACTACACTTCTTGCAAAGTTTATTTCTGAGACCAAAAGTTGCTAGTGCAAGTTAATGCAGACACAATCTGTGAGCTGTTATTGGCAGTGATACTTTGTAATGGCTCTGGCTCACTAACGAGATGTTAATTTGAGTTATATTAATTTTTCAAAGACTTTCAGTCCAGCTGGAATTATGAGTCTGTGACTAATTTTAAAGAAATAAGGAGTAAATGTCATTGCCAACTTTCCTTCTTTCTAGTGTAAAGGAGAGTTCTAATTTTAAACCTGTATTTGAAATTATAACAGCATCAGCTATTAGTATTAAAGGGGGTTTAATCTGCAGAATGTTCTGGGTTTAGATGTTGAAGCTAAAATTAAATTAGAAGTCCAGATATCTACCACTTTGAACTTTTTTTAAGTGCAGCATTAGTAACCTARTTTTGAAAATGCTGTGTGCAGGAAGCACTGATATGTGACTGTGTGAGAAGTCTGCCTTGGAAGGCTTCTGTGGTATCGCAATTCAAGCATGCAAAAGCAAAAGAAAGCTGATGCCCTTCGTTCTGCCTTATCTACTGCCCTTGCTTCAGAAGAAAAGCCAATAAACTTATCAACACAACCACAGGCCAACTAACAAAAGGTTTTAACTGCTGGCACCAGGAAAATATCAGTAAGATTCTGTATGACCACAAATGCAAAGAGCTGAAAGAGTATGGTCGTGAGACCATGTCCTTCAGGGGTTTTGCACAGATCTGTCCTACCATTTGATCTTTTTATTGTCTTTCTTCTTAAACACATACAAATTTATTCCAATAGCATGGATTAATGAAGGTGGTCAGTCTTGCCACTGGCAGCCATGGAGGGCTTTGTTTTTTCAGAGCAGTTGTGTTCCCCATCCTAYGGAGATGTCTCCTATGATGATTCATTTTAGTGGAGGTCATCACACAAAACACTCTCTTGCTAAACCAAACCAGGACTTTCCTCTTGGGCTTGACAAATCTGATGATCCTCTGTGGGCTCTACTGCAGTAAGCATTAGAGCTTCAGCAGATCTGTATAGTCTAGGTGAGAAACAAAATCCACTTCTGCCCCTCTTCCCACCCYTTACAATTCTCCTTTRTAAASCACCCCTGGCATCTAATTTCCCTGYCAGAGGCAGAGGGTTACCATGGTGGTAACACTTTATTACTGGTAGATGGARTCCAAAGCTTCATTATGGCTGTCACTTTGACTGCATTTTCATCTTATGAAKACATAATGTTGCATGATGTGTTTGCCATGGTAGTGTGCTGGTCCCAGATTATCTCATGTTATAGCATTAACGCCATTGTTGTTTCTGCAGGAAAAAATGTTTGGCTCCTAGAATGGGGTGCTTGAGAGTTGAAATAATTGTAAAAGAGCAGACAACTTGGGATGGGRAATGTGAACAGTTCAATGCCATTTGTTTTAGTCCCTGCTCTCTGAGATTGCTGGAGGAGCTTCTTGTTCTTCATAGTGATGAAAGGAAAGGGTTTTGCTTCTTTAGGGGTTTTATTCTGTTGTTTTGGTATTTTTTAAAAACTATGCAATAAACTCCAGTGACTAGAAAGGTATTCTGACTTGATCCAAATTTGTAGACTAATTAGGACAGAAGCCTAATGATTACATGGTTTTGAGTAGTGCAGTCTGGGGCAAATATTGTGCCAGAACTTGGGTAGTAGTTCATTACTGTCTGAGGAGCTCTGTAGCGTGAGCAGTTGGGGTGTGCTTTCAAAGCAGAGATGGAGAGAGTGTAAGGAACTTGTAGAGTTCACGTGGGTGCTCTGCGAGGAGTGCATTTCCCCTCTCAAACACTGTTGATCTCAAGGAAATGAAACACCAGGAAGATGGAAGCATTGCTCACTTGAAAGGATGAGGAAGGGGATGAGAAGTGAATTAGCAAGGTCAACATCCCAGTCTTTCGATCTAGGAGCTTAGTCTTACAAACCTCAACAAGTCCAAACCTATTGCCAATAAAAGAAAAGAGCAAAGCTCTCAAAGGGTCAGTCTTGCTTTTCTGCATATGCTTTAAAAGCTGTTTGTGTCTCTTTGCAGATTACTATGCCCTCTTTGGTACGATGTGCCAYGGCTGTGAGTTCCCCATTGAAGCTGGAGACAGGTTTCTTGAAGCCCTGGGCCACACTTGGCATGACACCTGCTTTGTATGCTCCGTAAGTAAAGCTGCTCTGCCTTTAAACAAACCCTGGCAGCAGTGCTTGTGCTAACCTGACCCATATGGGAGTTAACAGCTCTAACCTCTGTCAATCCCCTGAGCCCAAACAAAAAGTGCTTTCCCAGTTATTTGGAAGGTCTGTTGCTATTGTTAGCCTTTGGCACAGGCATGAGGGATGGCGTCCTGGATTGCAGCCCTGTGTCCCCACATTTAACCCTCGAWGTTTGCTTCCTCAGAGCAAGTGTTGAAGGGGATAAGGGAATGAGCACAGCAGCAAGGCTGCTTTTGGCATAAGGACCCTGTAGCCAAGGTGTTGCCTGCTAATATTGTGCGATCACAAAACAAAAAAAAGAAGCCCCCATCTTAATTATTGGGCCTTTTTTTTTTAAATTCCGACTCTAACTCTGCTCCCAGTTAAACATCTGTTGTCTTAAAAAAGGTAATGCTCATACCAATCACTAGTATTACTTAAAATGAATATCCCTAAAAAAAAAAAGGCAATTCTTACTCTTTGAATATAGTTGTGAATAGAACCATACCATGATTGGGCATTCTGACTGGTTATGGTGTAATTCATCCATCTGAATTGGGTGTTCTTTTCTCTTATATCCCATTTCAGGTATGTAATGACAGTTTGGAAGGCCAGACTTTCTTCTCTAAGAAGGACAAGCCACTGTGCAAGAAACACGCCCACTCTGTCAACATCTGAGGCTCGGAGCTCATCTTGTGTAGCAAATGTACTGAGCAGGAAGGTTAAAATGTCAATGTTCAATAATTGGTTAAAATTATTTATATACAATTTTTCTTAAATGGAAAAGAGATGTGGAAACTTTCAGAAGGGATTGTACACTAATTTTTCAGAGCGTTTATCATTTACAGTTTTGCTTCATAAAAAGAAAGGTATCAGGAATTGCACCCTAGCCAAACAATTCAACTGCCTTTATCTCTACACTTTGCACATTACTGTGTTAGTGTCATGATTTTATGGCCACATTTATATCTGTTTCAGGATGAGAAGTGAAGTACCTATGAAAGTAAATACCTGATTTTAGAAGTCTTGGTCTTGCTGCTATTCAACAAATAAAAGGAGATTGGATTCAGCAATCCAGATCACTTTATTTCAGTGATGTTTTTAAACTGTGTCCAGAAGTATTGCAGCTAAACTCTATTCAAAAGCACTCAAAGTAAAGATAAGATTACACAAAATACATAATTCAAAAATTATTTTTTTAAATCTGATATTTATATAGAGGAGGCCTCCTACACAATTACATATACCTGTGCCTTTGCAATTAAATTTAGGATGGGTTTGCAAAGCACAGAAATTTTTACAGAGCATTTAAGTGGCTATGCTGGTAAAAAAGAATAGTTTAGAAAATGCCACTTAAAACATAAATGGGATCCTTCTCTGTAAGTTATGTACTGCCAGAACACCAGCCAAAAACCTCTGCTCTTGAGGGTGTGTTTGATAGGATGAAAATGTCAGATCTAATCTTTAGGGAGCAGGGATTTCGAGTTTTCTGTTTGCAGTTCAGGTTTTAGGTAGCTTTAAGTGCCTTGGAAAGGGGAAATTGCGCTGAATCTGGAGGCAACAGTGTTTTGTATCCAGAGTGTGAGATTTTGGTGTTGAATGAGGGAAACTGCTGAAGTGCAGCTGAGGACATTGTTTTATTCTCAGTACATTCTTTATCATGTAGCTCATGAATATGTATATTGGTGGTGTGCCAGGTAGCGTACTGAAAACTTAACTTCCTCGCTCAGCTGTTATGATTTTTATTAGTTTATTTTTTCTCTTTTATTCCAGATGTAGGGAATGTATTGTTAAATAATATTACATTGGTTTCAGCAGCTCAGTATCTCTCAGATCTTGCAAGGGAGCAGAGAGACAATGCTGTCATTACGCATTTACTGCCAGCCAGATCAGCCAATTCTGTGGCTTGATAGGAATTTTGTGTCCACACAGAGAGTCAGTGTGAGACCAGTGCATCAGCTCAGTCCCCCTTGGCTTCAAATTAGAGCTTAACTGGTATGGAGCAACTGCAGGCAGCCAGGGAAGAGGTGGTGCATCTCTGYACAKGGTGAATTTTGCTTCAGCAGAATTGCACAACAGAGCAGGGGGCTCTCTCGGGATCAGAGCAGATTCCTGAAGGAAACTGAATTCACATGATACAACTGGGATGTCAGAGATGAATTGTTAGTCTTTAGTGCCCTTGCTAGTAGACATTAAAAATAACCATTTACTGGTTTTGTTGTTGTTGTGGGGTTTTTTACTGATTCAAAGGATAGTTTTATCCATAAAACCATGAATTAAAAAAAAAAAACAACCCACAAAAAATTGCTGTGGTTGAGTAAAGCAATCACAATGAGGAACATCAACAAMAGAGGAGGAAAGAGAACCAAAGTTGCTGTACCGAAATATGAAAAGATATTTGGCTTTTTATTAATTTAGTGAGGATTCCCAAAGTTGTTTTTCTTCAATACTACCATGTTTCATTTTTAACTTCCTATGGTACAGACGAAATTTGGTAAATTGGGTGAATGTTGGTAAATAAGAAGAAATTTGGTGGTACGGTATAAAGCTGTTTAAAATGTTTACACTCTTGTAGATGTACCCTTTTGTGAGTTTGGCTGAAAATCAGAAGGGTGGAAGCAGTCTGGGCAAGATATGGTAACATATAAGCCAGGTTGCTTTTAAAATTAAGTGGAATGTGGAGAAATGAGACCTGTGAACTAGGTTTCAGTGGAGCTTTGTTGCACATGCATGAGGAAAGAGGGAAAATGCACAGGAAAAGGCGTTCAGTAGTATCTGCAACTCAAACCTTGGAATTTTAACGTAGGATAAAAACTTCTCAGTTTGTCATTATCCTTAAAATCCAATTAAATTTTGYTTAGTTTCATAATTTTAATTGGAATTTTGTTTTTTAATCCATATGCTCTAGGGTTTGAAATTTTGCAGTTGTTAATGAATTTGAGGACAAAAGCCTGAAAGGCTCCAATAGAACTGCTTCATTTAGCTGCTTTGCTTTTTAATTTCTGCTTTTATCTATTTGTTTAAAATTTAAAAGGAAGCATAGAGTCACTGATAGATAATRAATATTTAATGGCTTTACCAAATTATATAAATCAACTAAAAGGAACATAATTTTTATCATTATTTTAATAAGTGAGATTTTAGTAGAGCACTTTATAATACTGCCATATATCTCACTGAATATTTATTACCTTTTTGTTGTTGTTGTTGTTTAGAACTATTTCATCCTGGTATTATTTTGTTTTATCTGTAAGCCTGCCTTTACCTCTAGAATCTTTTGGGGTCTGAGTGTGTGTGTTTAAATGTACTTCTCTCCACATGYACACGTATGCACGTGCATTGAGAGRCACACGTATAAATGTGTATTTGAATGCAGACTTGACATAGCAAAACCCAGCATTGTTCCATCATCATTTGGGGATTTTGTGAGATTCCCGACTGTTTTTCACACATACAGCATTCATGTTATGAGGAAATGTTACAGAGTCAGGAGAGATATAYTAGTAACCTAACTACTGTAGATTTTTGCATGCATTTTCAGTCAGTCACTATTTTTCATCCAAAACTGCCTGTGAGAGAATTTGGTTTAGCTCTTTTTGAAGGTAGRATGTCTTTATAAGTGAATAATTGATCCATGATGACAGCTTTGGTTTGTTGTAATGAAATAATTCAGGATTACATGTAAATATAAATGTTTAATATAACAATGCTTATAAACTTAAAAGCAGGAGTTGAGCTGTGGCTCAGTTTGTGTTGGTCTGTTAATTGTGTACCTGTTTCTTCACAGAGCTACTCACATCATCTAGCCATGTGAGCTGCTTTGCAAACATTGTTTTATGCTAAACTGCCAGCTGTTAAATCCTGATGATTTCTTTGCTTATGTTTAATAATCTTTGGCATTAAATTTTGGCTTTTCACGTTTGCAAAATTAATTATAATTTAAAAACATAACAAGCAAATAAACCCTACGCAAAACCTAAATTTTTCAGTCTTCAGTTATTTTGTGGTTGTTGGATGTTTTCCTGAACTGTAGTTAGTAAAGGAAAACCATGATTGTACACAGGAATGGGTAGCATTTGAGCTGCTCATTCTTCAGGTTTTATGGGTTTTTTTAGAATGTGACAATGTAAAACTTACATTGGCCAATTACTGTTTGTTTGCTATCCTTACTCCACTCTACTGCCCATCTAGAATACTTTGCACTGTTTGTTTAGAAGGGTTCAATATTTTTCCTAAATTRTCACTGTCCAGGGAAATAGTGCCTGCTTAGGCAAGCATTGTCTATACTGTACTCAGCCTTGGCATTCAGCAGTCTCTGTTTCCACTGAGGGACCCTTAAATGTGTGCTCTAACACGGCCAATTCCTTCATGATAACACCAGTCTGGTAAGAATCCCCTTAGCTGAGCATCTCTGAACCAGGCAAATGCGCTGTTGTTTTCTACCTTTATTTACACAGGCAAAAGAAAACACTGCACACAGCCCTATAAAATTTAGAGGCAACTTTACAGAAAGCTTGCCTCCCTTTCAGTGTTTAGGCTGTGAGCGAGACAAACCCAAGTCTATTTGCAAACAGTACATTAAGCTCCAGAAGCCAAATTTTTAAAGGCATGAAGTCTGCATTTGACATTTTAATGGCAAAGGTTTGGTTTCTATCAATCACAACGTCATGTAACTTTAAAATGCACCGACCAAAAAAAAAAAGAGATCTGTCATTCATTCATTAAGATGCTGTAATCCAGTGTAAGATTTATAGGCTTAAAACTCAATGGTGTGTTTTCACAATAAATCCACTTTCACTGCTCAGCACAGAACAAATCTCTCTGTCACTCAAAATATTTGCTGGTCAAAATGCCCTGTATGAGATCTTCAAAGAGTTTCTCACAAAATTGCATATAAATCCTTTTACCAGCAGAGGCTTAATTTAGGTTCACGTTTTACTTTCTTGGGACGTTGGTTAATATCTTGTGCTCAGACAAGATCTTGGTTATATCAGAAACACATAGGGCCTAATTTATTATTAGCAGTCTGGTGTTAATTAGGGGGAATTACCAGAAATAGTTTGCTTGATGGAAATTTATTATGGTATCACACTTTACTGATGGTGAAATAGGAGTCACTGAAAGAGTGCAGCTCCTTCTCATAACCAGCTAATTAATAAGGTGCCAAAATTCCTCTGAGAAGGGTTTGGTCCTAACTATGGGAACCTCACAGAGCAAATGGTTCCTTTGCAGTATTTAAAATTTAAAAGAGGAAAAGAGAGACGAGAAAAAGCTGCCCAGCAGAAGTCTCAAAAGTGGTATGGCTTTTTCWTGAATTTATGAAAGAAAATATTTAGCTGTGTTTCCAAGCTCATTAAAGAGTGGCTTTTCTCAGACAGAAAAACAACAGCTAATTTATAATCTTGTTTGGTATGCTTGAACTTGGTTTTCAGTTTTAGTTGGGCATACTGCACACTACAGCTTGTAATTTTATGAATTGGGCTTATAATGAGCTTTTATATTACTCTTTATTGCTTTGCTTAATGGTCTTTTTCATTATCTTTTGCCAGGAGAGTTGAGGTTGGCTTAAATAGGAAACTGAAAAATAGAGCAAATCTCTGATAAACCCCAATCTATTTTATGTATGGCAGTTTGGGGATAGAAAACCACTGTGTCATTAGAGATCTCGTGAAAGTTGTGTGAGAATGGCATGTTGTAATAAGATGGAGTGGAAGCAAAAACATCTCTAAAGAAATTTAAAATCACCATGCCAAAATTTACACATGGCTGATTTGGAAGAAAAAAATCCTGTTTTTTTTTAAAAATATATATTTAAGATGGTAGGGTAGGCAAGTTGTAATAAAGCRCTTTTGTATTTGCCCTGGAAATACCTTAAACTATTGAAAAATATCCAGGATTTTGGGTATGCTTTAAAAGGYTTCTCCTGTACTGTGAAACTAAGGATTGTGTCATTGTGCTCTGAGTAATATTCACACTTTCCATAGGATCACAGTTGTTTCCTTTTTGCTACTCCGGCCTTTACTTCACTTTTTCTTACTGCTGGGCAGTACCATTGTTTGTTTTAAAATACTTCAGTACAAGATAATCCTGTCAGGTGTGTCCTCTTTTTCTCTTTGTGATGCATCAATGAAATGTCAAATGTTCCTTTGGTAAATGTAAACTTGCACTAAATTTTGGCACACTTTCCRAAGTGTCAAGTTTTCCCACCCATAAGTTTCCGCTGGAAAAATAACTTGAGATACTAGACCAAAATGGTAATTATATCCAGCATAAAGTCTTTATTTCCCTTGAAATCCACCAAGCAAAAGGAAAACACATGAAAACAAGTGTAGTGCCAAAAGCATGCAWAACCTAAGCAGATACAGCCTCACTTGTTTCAACTTATTCCACTCAAAGTGACTAGAATCAAACCTACTTTAATTTTATGCTTGCATTTGGCCAGTGAGCAAGATCAGAATTACACTAAGGATTTGGTCCTTGGTTTTCTCAGGATTTGCGTTTACCTAGGATCCAATCTTGAACTTACACTTGGCTTTAAACAACTGCAGTGAAGTCAATCTGCCACGTGACTTTTTTTCCACTCACGGTACCCACTGACAATCATTAGAGGATTACTGAGAAATTCAGACTAGTGTTGTCTGGAGAAGGAAATAGGTTGGACTTTCTCTGAAATAAATGAGTTTATATAAATGATGCTACAACAAGGCTGCAAATCTGTCTTTAATATTATTTTTTGATGCTTCTTTTCCATTTTGTCCAATTGGGTGTCTGTGGTGGCAKTTTCTGAGGATGCTCTGATGATATGCTGTGATATGCTACCCCCCAAAAAAAGTATTTTACGAGGTTGTAGAGCTTTGCCATAAGTTTCCTAATACCATATTCATCTTAAAGGCAGTTGCATGGCTGTAGAAGGAGAATCTTGTATTTTTCTGYTCAGTGGTAATTTGCATTCAAGGATTGTGGAGTATTGTGGGAGCACTGCATCACTATTTATACAACATTTTGTATAAATATATAAATCCTCAAAATGTGGAGTTATAATTTGGAATGGGTTGGGAGGAATGTGATGATCTTTGCTCCACTACACAAAAGGTGCAAACAGCTAAATGAAAATCAATAGATGTGAACTGTGGATTGCCACCTGCATCCAGACTCCAGCTTCTGCCTTGGATAGGTCCTGCTGCTGCAGAGATCTTGGCAGAAGCCACCAGCCCTTCCAGTCCATCCTGACAAATGCCCCTGCATGCTGCCTCTCTGCCATTCATCTCCTATCCCTCCACCCAGCAGCATCCTGGTGACCCTGAGCCTTCATTTTCCCACATCCAKAGACACAAAAATACATGTTTGCAGGCTTATATGTAGGTTAGGTTTTAAAATAAGTTTACATTCAGGGGTAATCACTGTTGAGGGCAAGTGTGAGTCTATTCTTGTCAACATATGTATAAGGGAATGTAATGAATTACTTGTTTTTCAGGGAGCATGTTGAGAGAAGACTCTCATTTCTTTCTGACAGGGTTTGCAAAATCAGCCAGGATGGAAATTTGTACTCCAAATCAGTTTTTGAACAGTAATAGTGTTTGCTGTTCTGTCCTCCACGTCTTCCCAAGATATACACACAGTAAGCTCCCGTCTTACTCCTGGAGAGGGGAAAGGTGTGCTGCACAGCAATTTTTAGTTGTGCTTGTGGTCACTGTAAAGACAGAAGGGAAAACTGAGCTGCAGGACTTGCGGCTCAATGGCAGAAGGAGAGAGGAATTGACAGTGGGAAACAGTTYAGAAACAGGGCAAGAGCTTGTGCACATGAGGCTGTTTTGTCAGTAGTTAATTGTCAGAGATTGATGAGCACTTGGTCTGAAAAACAGGGATGATTTGGGCATGGCAAGGTAAAACAGCAGGAAGGAGCTGAGGATGATCCTAAGGGGAATCTAAGGGGCACACAGACCTTGCAGCCTCATGGGAAGGGACTTTTGCCTCCTCTGTATTCTACATTTATTTYCCTCACCAAATAGTGCACACTTTTCTTCTGCCAGCTTTTTCTTTGAGGTCAAATAGCTTTTTTAATCTTCACAATGTACTGGAGGGCACAAGCAAATCCTTTCTTGTCATCAGCTGATCTGGGGCTGCCCAGAGGCTGAAGTGAGATTTGTTGAACTTCCCAATGTCAGCTGCTGCTTCAAATTACACCATCCCATTCTGTGCTGTCTGTAGGTAGCAGCTCTGTCTCTAATTCCCCCAGGGCTTTGCATCTCTGAACTTCTTCCAGCTCTTGGCATGGCCACCTCTGCTGAAGTCTACTTGGAAATTTTGCACAGTAGCTCCATGGGGCTGTGAGAGCAGGATGCCCCTCGAGCTGCTGCAGTCCTTGGGCAGTACCATAACTTTCAGAGGMCTAAATGCTCTGCAAAACCTCACTTAATCATTAAAATTAATGTTTTTGTGTGTTGCTGTGTGTAAAGTTGGAGTCTCTGCTCTCCAAATGCTATTTTAAATGCTGTTCAGTGAAGCACTGAGTGCCAGAATTAAACGATGTCCCTGTCCCCTGGAAGCTGACACATTTCTGGAAGCTTTTTGGTGTAGCTCATGGATAAACAAATCCATTGCTTCTTTGGGTGAGTGGGTTATGTAGATTTGCTTAGATTCCTTATCCTCCTCTATGTCATCTAGATATTAATAAATGCTCGAGGATCTGATCTCCCCTTTGTCGTTTTGTCAGTGCTGCCTTGTTTGGAGTTCCTGTCCATCTGGAAAGATRCCCTTCCCTCTCCCTGACTGGCTGCCCCAGCTGTGGTTTGAGGATGCTGGAGGAGTGAAAAGCCTCACCTTGTGCAGTCTCAGGCAATTCTGCTTTGGTCAGGCTGGTGTTCTGGACCACAGAGTTTCTAGTTTTCTCTCCTTGTTCAAGTTTCCTTTGCCTGGGACCTGTCCAGCCCCAGCTGGCTCTCCTGAGGCAGGATAGAGATGGAGCTCTGAAAAACACATGGGATGAACCTGGAGAACATTTCAGTGCACAAGGCATTTTTAGTGTTTGGAAGTGGAGGACATAGCTTAGCTCAAAGAAGTGTATTTAATCATCAAGAAAATGGGAAGAGAACCACAGAAACAAATGTTTGTCCTTCAGTGTGCTCCCTGTTCCTCACCAATGAATTTGGAAATATGATTGTGTTGGGTGAGCCCTGCATGCTGCATGATAAAGACTGTTTTATTATACATGGTTTGATGTCTACAAGTAATAACAAAAACTGTGTAGATTCATTTTGTTTTTGCTTTTCTGGGGGCTTGTTCATCTGAGTCCCAGTACCCTGAAAAATTAGGATCTGCATCTCAGCCAAAACATACCGTTCAGGCAGTGGGAGTGCTGTGGAAAACTGGAGTCAGGTAAGCAGAGGTTGCATTTGAGGAGGACTGAATTGGCAGCATCTGTCACCCAACAGAGTCCTTTACTTTTCAGCTTTACAGATGTTCTTGTGATGGAATATGATCCCTAAGCAAAGATGGGCTGCTGTGCTTAAGTCAATGCTCTTGGTCTGGTTCAAAGCTCAAACTGCTAGAGGTTTGGGGTGTAAAAGTAAAAGTACAAAGTAAATCCAAGGCAATAGTCATTAGCAGCAAAGGCCAAACACAGCAGTCAGTGATAACACCCGGAGTGGTGTGAAATCCACAGGATTTTTGTCTGTGCAGTTACAGAAGTGAAGGCCTGTCATGGTTCAACCCCAGCCAGCAGCTAAGTGCCATGCAGCTACATGGGAAAGAGCAAATAGAGATGGAGAAGGAATTGATGATACTGGAGAAGTGGTACTGGCAGCTCAAGCAAAGCAAAATCAAAGAGGAGATTGCTTTCAGGTGAGGTAAGCCAAATATTTTGCTTTTTTCCTAATCTGCTCCACCACCCCCAAGCTTAGACGGAAGCATTTGCTTCACTTTTGTTGGGAGATAAATTAGCCAGCCATATTAACCAAACTGTTTATTTTGTATTAATTCCAATAAGGCTGGTTTTAATTTTCTTTCTTTTGTTATGGTTGTCATGTGGCTAATACACTGCAGATGTATGCAAAGAATAGAAAGCCTTGAAGCTCTGCCTCACAAAGATGTTAAACAGAAAACACAACCTGCAGCCCTTCTCTCATTCTTGATCACTGGTTTTAGACAGAGCAACTCCATCACAGCACTCTGGGATTTGTGGCCTGGGATTTGGGCACAGGGAAATGCCCCTTGGAACAAGGCAGAGACTGCAGGTGGCACCGTGCTTGTTATGGAGACAGCATGCCTGGAACCCAGCAAGGCCATGAGGCACATGCTTCCTCTTAAACATGCAAAGAAGTCCCCTTGGAGGTAACTGCTTTATTAGGCTTTGACTTGTAGCAGTCTGTCACAGGCATCTTTAAAATAATATTTGTAAAGCAAGTTTATCAATGTTTATATTCCTAACCTCTTTTTTTTCCAATTATTATTGTATTGAAATAGAGCAGGCTTCTCCTCTTGCTTGCAGATCCAGGCAATCTGCACATTCTCTAAGCTCCTCACATTTGTCATTATGTGCAGAAGGTGGGTTTTATCAAAAAGATTCATAACATCATTGTTACACTGCATGGCTGAATTTGAGAATGGTAACAAGTTTAAGTGAACTTGAAACACTACAATTGCTTATGTGATCCTAGTTCCAGCACTCATGAGTCTTCTCCTGAAAGCTGTGGCTGCCTGGGAGCCAGCAAATGGCAATTTTGGGTTCTGGACCACTGACATATTTAGTGTTTGACAATTACATGTTTGCAAAGCTAAGAATTTACTCATTTACTAAGAATGCACTCATCTGGACTGTGCTACTCTGCTGCTTCACAAGTCTGTGTCTCCCTTCCACACACCCTGGGGACTAGCAGAGATAGATTCAAGAAACAGCAGTGACCTCTCAGTTCTTGCATGGAGATCTAAGGTGTCAAAGCTAAAGCCTGTCACTGATCCAGAGGCGGGCAGATTCAGCTAAGGGAGTTTTTTGCTGAAATTAGAGGAGGAAATATGTATTTATAGATGCTGTGAGGGGAAAGAGGCCGTCTGGAGCTGGTTAGGTTGGGTTCTGGTGCAGACACAGCAGCAGAGATGGGACCTGTGCAATCACCACAGGGCTTGGCCTAGATGGYTGTAATTGCATCTTTTTATAAGAAAGCAGCTTCTGTTTTTTTGTCACACTTTCCCCATGCAGGTTGGAGAGGGTTTTCCATGCATCGTGTCCTTGGCTTTGTCTGTCAGTCTGCCCAAGTGTCAGGTGTGATTTCCCTTCTGATTTCCCTTCTCCTCCCTTTGGAGGAGCCAAAGGCAATGCCATGGAAAGGAGTAAAATGCAACCAAGTGGCCAAGCAGCCGCTTACCTGTCAGGAATCAGACCACCTTCATGCAGGAGAGCTGGCTTTGACTTCCAAAGCTCCGTGTGAGAATTACACTGCGTGCAAGAAATGCAACACCTGCGGTTTTATGAGTGAGCCTCGGGTGCCCCTTCCAATACACAAGAGCACAGTAAGAAATAAAAGGTTTACAGAGAAACTTAATTCAGTGGCAAATTATTCTAACAAAACTGATATCCCAGAGCTTGCTGGGATAACTTGCCAACTTTCACATAAAATCTTTGCAGTAAGGCAAAGAAGGACGTGGATACCTCCAACAAAACCAGGTTCTGTCGCTGTGGCTCCTGATTCATGTCCAGTCAAGGCAGGACCAGCCCCATCACATTTATCATATGCTTGCATTTCAGGGGTGGTTTAGGCTTCTGTTTCACGGTGCTGCTGTTGACTTTTTGGTACTCCCACCTTTCCTTTTCCCTGGGGAGAGCACAAGGAAGAAAGATGCAGATGCTTTGTAAAAGAGAGAGAGTGAATGTTTACATCTTTGTCCAGCTGTCTTGAAGGTAGTGTCCAAGCCTTCTAAACACCTCCTCAGAGATAACATTACAGTGCATTTGCACAGGGAATGCCTAGGAATAACTGAAGGGATGTTATTCAATTGTCAAGGCTGTAGACTATGGAATTGAAAAGGGTTTGGTGTTCCTTTCTGAAGAGACTGCAGGTAAAATTGCTATATAAATTATATATAAAATTATACTATCTTACATTTGCTCAGAATTTGGAGCCTCTCTGATAGGTACCAATTGTCTGACTTGCATATGTGAGAGCTCTTCCCAGCAAATTTCACCTGTACTATATTTAATATATGGCACTTATGCACAGAAGCCAAAATTGCCCTTCCTAAAGAAGGTTCAGCAGGGATTTACAGCTCGTCCTCTTTACCAGAACAGWGCACACTGGCACGTGGTTTGAGTGTACCTGAGTGGACCAAGATGAAGGGAAGCACTACCTCASATCTTGATACAATTATTTGCCCCTCTGTGCAGTCATTCTTTAAATATTGTCAAGGTAGGAAATACAAAGCAGCTTAAAAGTATCCAAGTCTTTAATTAAACAGTAAGGCAGAAGCCACCMATTCATCCCCTCACCCATCAGTGCCCCCCATGCCTTGCCCCAGGGTGGCTGTCCCTGCCTGTCCCTGCTCCAGGCCAAAGGAAATACCCCTCAAAAAGGCAGGAAGGTTAGCTCATCTGTTGCTTATAGCCTGCAGTCTTTGCTCGTGATGGCTGCTATATCTAGAGTTTTCTTGGAATACGTGGTTATAAACGGTCACGGGAGTTCTTAGAAATACCATTTCAGCTCCCCGGCCTTGTAACAGATGCCAGCGCTTTCTGAGCGTGCTTTCCAGCCTTGCCCTCATCTCAGAGGCGCTCCAGTCCCTTCCTCCCCACGAACAAAAGATGCTGTGAAATGCAGGGACAGTGCTCTGGCAGATGAGTTTGGTTTGTCACGTGTCTCAACACTTGTCACATCTCCCAGGGGATGCTCCTTACCCGATGCAAAGTGAGTTCAAATGCAGCACCAGAGGACAAATCTGCCCTTCAAGTGATCAGCCTGCACACATCTTGTGATGGTCCAAGAAAAAAACTTCTTTCTTTGTTTCTACGGAGCAAAATGGATTTGATGGGAGTCATCCTGAAAGCATCAAGTTAGCTGTGGCTYTTTAGAGTAGAAAAAGGGGAGTTGAAAGGAATATCACACTTTTTTTAACTARCAGTTTGCAGTCACTTTCTTTAGAGATCCTCTTTCCTAGCTGATATTTCCTCTGATTTATTCTGCTGCAGAAGTGGATCATTTAAGTGAGTTTTATGCAAGTCCACTTGGCAGCTTTACAGTTCCCTGCATGTTTCAGTATATTCCACTGTTAAAAATTTTAAAAGTAGGTGGGGAAAGAGGAAATTTCTGGTTAACATGTAACAATTTCTGAAGTCAATGTGCCTGGACTCAATTTTTCAGGGCATTTTTCCAGACATCTAATGATGCCAGAAAATAAAAATAGCCAACTAGCAGGACCTTTCGTAAAAACTCCTCTGCAACCCAGCAGAAGTTTCATGGCCCTCATCAGGTCCTTTTCTACTATCACTGGGGAGAAACAAAACGCTATCACAAGCACACAGGAAAAAGAAATAAAAGTGCTATATAAAACTGCTATAGATGACTAAGTTCTTATAGCAGAAAGAGTTGAAATTAATATGTAATTTTTCTCTTTTTTTCTAAATCAGAACAGTCATGGTTGGCTAAATGGTCTAGCTGAGCTTTGCTTTCAATAATACTGGAAATGTCCGCTGAGAAATTGTATTTATTCACAGCAGGCCACAGGGAGAGCAGCGAGCTGGGCTCAGACACCMGGCTGGTGCTGTTATTATTGCTGTTACACACACTGTGGGCAAGTAGAGGTACGTCTGGAACCAGGGTAATCAATCCCAGGGGTCTCAGATAAGTTCAACTGCTGAGAGAAAAATGGTTGAAATAGGGTTGAAAAAAACCCCAACCCTATTCATTTTTGAACATATGTATTTTGGATCATAAATAAGAAAGCAGCCTCACATTGATGATTTTTATGAAGTTCAACTAATTCAATACTAAAAGTGTGAAAAATGAAAATAGAATGAGGTGGGAATATTTTTCAGTTACTTTTCATTCTCTTGCTTTTGAGGAAATACAGTAAAAGGAAGTACATCTTGAAAAGAGTGTGACTTATGGATTTACCCATTCAATTAATTCCACTGTGTTATCTTACTGGGGTATTGTGTTGCTCAGAGAGGTTGTGTAGACTCCATTCCTTAAAGTTTTTGAGTTTCAACTRAATCCCTGAGTTCCTGAGCAACTTGGTGTGGCCTCACTTGTAGCAGGAGACAGACACTTCACCATGTTCCTTCCAAACTGAATTATCCTGTGATCCTACCAAGAAGACAAAGACTGGCAATTTTTATTTCACAGTTTTAGGCAAAATTTTGTGTGTTTGTGTGCGAGGAATGCTCTCCTTGATGGAAAGCAAGGGCTTAACTGGATTAATAGAATTTTACACACTTTCCAGGAAATGTTGCTGAAAATACCATATCAAACCMCCTTCCATTTCATTAATAGCCTTCTATGATTTTAGGTGTGAAAGAAAATATTACAAAATGTGGAAATTAAATAAATGACGAAACACAAGGGMGGTTAATGACTGAGTAGCTTGGCAAATGAATTAGCAGAATATTGTGAGCTGTATTAGCTAAGGTTGAACTGTGTGTATTATTGATAACACTCTGTGCAGGATCAGCATTATGAGCACTTCAGTTATTGCTAAAGCAGAAGAGCCAATCTGGAATAATTCCAGGTTCACCTCATTCATCCCACCCATGATTTATGCCAGCTGCCAAAAGCTATCTATGAAATTCTTACTCATGTCTGTATTATTATTCCTGGTTTGGCTGATAAGAAAATATCTGTGTTGCTAATCCGTATTGAACCTTCCTTTTTTCCTGTCAGTTACTTTGTGTTGTTGTTACTTCCACGTTTCCAGCAATATACCTGAAGGAAAATGGATGTATAAAATGCTGAATCTGAAATCTTATGCTTGTGCCATTCATAGTATTTCAAACTTGTCAGGAAAATATTGTTTCAATCRGCCAAAACTGTTAGAATGAGTACAGGGAGATGCTTACTCCTGCCTCYATGTGTGCACACATCTTGTTTTAACCTGACTCCAACCCTACATASCAATGTTCATGGAAAACTCCACAGAGGTCACATGCCCCATATTAGCTAAGCAGCTGAAAGATGCATAAATTCAACAGTAAGAGAAAAATTAAATTAGGTAAAGGGAAAAAATGACGATTTGGTGATTTAAAGTCGCTTAGACCTCAGCTGTTTTGGGTTTGAACACAAGAAAATGAAACTACATGGGCTTTATGTGAAATCTCTTCCATCTGTTTGAAACAGGAAGCCAAACTTTTTGTCGTGTGGTTAGATATGAATTTTTCAAACGTGTTTTTCATAGATCCATTCTGAGTTTATTGTGATGCCTTCCAGGGGTCACGGTACGAGTCACTGTAAATAGATTAAATTACTGTTCCTATACAACGGGAGGAGTGTACACAGTCGCTGGAGTAATCCAGTCTGACTTCCCAACCTTTTGTGGTTGTTTCAAATAGCAAAGTGAGAATTTTCATCTGTGTCTCCTTTGTCTTTGGATTTTTCCAAGCAAGTCATCAATTTCCCCTTCACCCACACAGAGTKACCCAAATCCTCTTATTTCATGATTGGGATATATTTTATAATACTGTTACTAAAAGGCTCCAAACTAATTTAGAGTGACTCCAGGAGATGCTTATGTATTTTGGATCCTTCAAARGATAGCTGACTTGAGAATAACATGACGGAAGAGTCCCTTGTCAACTTTCAAGAGCTTAAATCTAATGGATTGCAATTTATATGTGGCAGAGAGTTTGGTTCATTGTTGRTTGTTATTGTCCTTTAGTAGATCATGTGAAATTTTGATAAAATATAATCTTTACAGGGAAGATGTGAAGCAGAGAAGATTATGTCAGAAGCTGGACAGAAAATATAATTTGGATTCATATKGTTTTCCAAAAAATTATTCAGTGCTCAGGGCCTGTCCTGTCTCCTCTGGGCACATCAAGAGGTGCCAGAGTAAATGAAATCACAAGGTTTGAGGTGTTCATTACTGCAGCAAGACATGTGTGGTGTAAAACCCCAAAGTGTTGCAGTTTAAAAAGAGGTACACAGGTTTGGGGATAGAACAGCATCTGGAATTGTTGTTAGCTCTAGATAAAGTGTTCACTTTTGAGAAAGAATTTGCAATAGGTGTCATTTTAATGGTYCTAAGATTGGGATCTTGCCTTATGAATTTGCTGCACAAGAGATAGAGAAATACACATTCATACAGATGTTAGTGCATGTAATTTATTTTAGTCATAGATCAGTTCTGAAATAAAATAATAAAGACTTATTTCTAAGTTTGRTCTGTCATCTGCAGAACTGGAAAAGAAATTTATGTCCCAGGACATTTCAGTGCTCAGAAAAAATAGGGCTCAGGACTGTGAGATGCTTCTTTGCATCTGGGCAGAAACTTGCTCAAGTGCTAAAGGTAAAAATAATGGAGTAAAGGGAAAAGGTTTTTTWATAGGTGATTCAAGTAAAATTAGAATGTACCCTGAAGTTTCAAATTTTAGAGGAAGTCAAAAGAATTATATTATTCAATAGATAAGGGTAGAGTGTGATAACTGATTGTATCATATTCCTGGCAAACTATCGAGAACGTGGGTTCTCATGCCCATATCAAGTGTGCTTGTGGGTATAAATATATATRTGTTTACATAATGTGTACATGTATGTGTGCTGGGTTTCTGTAAGATGAAACAGCCCATATGCTTTTTCGAGTTATGCTCAGCACATTCATTTAATTATTCAGTGAGAACATACAATACCAAGTTCTTGGACCTTTTTCTTTTATTTCTTTTTCTTTGTAAAAACTTTGATACTTTTTGGCGCTGGCTCATGTAGTTGGTAAAGTGCATTTAATGGGCCTAAGACATTTTTATGACCCTTTAAAATGTTTAACAGAGTTTCTGTATAATTTCTCAACATGCTCTGTTTGTTTATTTCTGTATATTTTTGGTATAAAGAGGTGACATCGTGGTGTTAGGTTTTATTACCTTGGCAGTGTCATCATTAAAGATGTATCAATCTTTCCATTATGTGCCCAATATATTTAGGGGCACATTTTTACATTTACATTCTGGACAATGAATGTCCTGATACAAATGTCCCAGTAAGACACCAGTCACTATACGTGTAAATTAAGTTTTAGGGAAATTGTTTTGTCGACTTTTAAATAGCCCCAAATCTGTTTTTCATATTTTTTTTTTCACAAAAAAAAAGTGCAATAAAAAAATATGTGTTTTTTCTCTGAACAGTTAAGGGATTCATCCATCACATCTAAAACACTTCATTATCTTGGTTGTAAGAGGACAYGGTTTGAGATGAGACTGAAGGCTTGAGCTCAGGAAGTGACAGTCAGTTGCTGAACAGCTTAGCGTTGCTTTTACCATGATAACAGAAATGCAAGTGGACTGTTTGATATGAAACAGATGAAAATTGAAGTGCATAGAATCTGGATTTTCTCATGTACTACACACAGGGAAAATAGTACATATTTGGTCTTTCGAGTTGAGAATAACAGCAACATGTTCGTCGCTAAAATCATATACATGGTGTTTCTGTTTGTGACACTGATTGTGGGATTTGGTGTTTTCCAGCTCTGCCAATTAAATATTCTGATATGTACTCGATTCAATGCAGATTTTTGAGAAGGACAGATCAGTAATTAGGATTTGATTATAAAATCCATACGAGGGAGTTGTGCTGAAATGTCGGTTTCTTGTGTGCGGAAGTCAGACATCACTATCTGGGTTTTCTGAGTACAGTGGTCTTATTAATTCAGTGAATGTGAGCGTAGCAGAGCAGACCACCTTCTAGACACCTGGTGGGTGGCAACACAAGCGCTTTTTACTGCCTGAGTTCCAGTCTGCTGCACAGCTCCRCAGAAAGAAATGGTTCATGGTTACAACCACTCCGAGTCAGATTTCGTCTCTGAGCTCTGCTGAGCTTTGCCTTTCGATAGGCGAGGGGGCAGCCACAGCAACGAGCTCCTCAGGATTTGGAATCTCTTTCTCACCACTATGTGTATTTTGTCAGGATTCTTTTTTCTTTTTTGGCAAAGAAGGCATAGCAAGGGGCCAACAGCGCTGTTACTCCCTAGGCTGCCAGTCCCCCTCCCAAATGGAGCTGAGAAGCTGGAGCTCTGCAGATGGGCAAAACCAGCAGATGTGAGGTTTGACCCCGGCTCTTTCACCCTCTCCTACCACGTACAGAACACAGAGGTTCAAACAGATGCTAGATCAGTGCTCGGGTCCAGTGCTACATCACAGTCATAAATGCAGCAACTCTATTACAGAGCTCAGTCATTTGAAGTTTAATGCTATTCCCAAACATCGGGTAACTCTTTAAAAAGGACCAGTGCTTGGAAAAAGATCAGCATCAAAGATGTATTCGCTACTGTCCTGGTCTTACTGGCTGTGGAACAAAATAGTCAAGGTATATCCATTACATTTTAGATGCCTTTTGTTGCACAAAAACAAAAMMAAAAAATCCAGAAYTGTCAGTGCATGTTGTGAACATAGATGCAGAATAKATAACATTTATGAACTTGCATATAGATATACAGATAAATACATGCATACATGCCTGAGAAGGTAGGAATGAAGGTAAAATGTGTAGGAGGCCACTTTCTTCTTCAGTTTGCAGAATGAAGCATCACTTGTGCATCTGTTCTGGAAGAGACCAATGGAAAATAAGGAGATGGCAGTCAGTTATCCATATTATGTGATATCCTAAACTGATGGGAGGTAAGTGCAGCACCAAATCCTTCTGCCATTGCTCAGGATTTACTGTTTCTATCTYCAGTCACACCACCCCTCTGGAGATGGCTTTCCTGAAGAATTAGCATTCCCATAAAGCTGTGGGGTGGTGCACAGTCAGAAGCTCCTCCTGCTTGTCACTGGTTTCCCTGCCTTGGGAATATCTGTAATCCTGGCCCATCCTTGCCCTCTTGGGGTCTGCAGTGAAGAACATAACRGTTCATAAATCACAGTGTATCAAGTTTTGCTGCGTGTTTGAGTGCCAGTCCCAAAAGCCACGTGCTGCAGGTGGAGAGCCAGCCTGAGCTGGATGAGGGGAGGAAGCGCTCAGGTTCCTGCTGGCATTTGGGATCTGCCACCTTGGAAACCATCACTTTTTAATAGTGACTGAGAGCCCTATTTCAATCAGGGGCCTGTGCCATTGGCTATCAGCTGTGATGKTGTGGAGTTTGCAGTGACAGGGTASTCCCTTTTCCCAGACCAGAGTCTCCACTCAGTCTCTTGACAGTCTGCCAAGCTTTGCAACTGGAATGTGTGAAGCTCAGTTTCGAAACAGTTTCTTTCCATCATTCTTGCCTGTTTTGATCTAGTATGTGAAACAGGTTTCTGCTTTTGTTATAGGATTCTTGTTCATCCTTGCCAGATTCACATTCATTATTATRTAATCCAGCAGCATAAGACAATTTAGGAATGAGGAGCAAATGCATGTCCTGAAATACAGAATTCCTTTCCACAGCCATGCATTGGTGACTTGACAGCCACCACTACACRACTGGATTTGTGGCAACAAAGCAAAGGCATCAAGAATTTCATAAAATCCAGATGTAATGGGCTCTGAAGAGGGTGTGATGCAGAGCTGTCTTCCCTGTCCATAAAAATGATGGGGAAAACATTTGTCCTGGCACAACCACGCTGTCATGGTCATGGTAATCTTTTCCTGCCTAAGAGCAGCTAAGGATGGTCTGCTCTGAGGAGAGTCGTGGCTATTGTCAGGATGGATGAGTCTGGTTTCTCCATTTGCACAGTGCTGTGATGCAGGCAGGCTCTGCAGCTCCTCTTTAATCCACCAAGGATGACACTGATCCCACKGGATGAGGCCCCTTCATTTGATGAGGAGCTTTGGGGCTGTAGCCTGGGTTTTCCATCCCACTGCTGGCACAGTGAGAAACAACTTACAGGTAGTAATGCCCAAGAGGTTGCCAACTGCTGARCACTTCAGAAACTTGGAAAGAGTTTCTGAGAAAACTGGCATGACTGGCATTTTCCATCTTTCTTTTTTTTTTTTCTAATAATCATCTACAAAAACCATCTGTCTGCTACTGCTACCAGCAACCAGTGCAGTGGAAAAGGCCATTAAACATCTTAGGAACCTCCAATGGAAACTGCTGTGCAAAAGCTGGCTGAGCTGCCACTTGACTCCAGAGGTACCTGACGTCTCCAGGAGCTTTCCTACTCGGTGTTGTATCCTCCAGGAGCCTTGGTACCTTGGAACATTTCACTCTCATCCTCACAGGTCTAAGCAACTCAACTGTTTGCATGGAAGAGAARCACATCAAGGTTCTTAAACCTTGCYTTTTCCCCCTGAAGTCCTTAGGAGMAGTTGGTCTTGGTGTCCCCAAAATAAAGTATAACAGTTGTCTGTGCCAGCCATTTCGAAGGTGTGTTTAAGTCTGGATGGACCTGGCAGGTTTTGCTAACAGTGGTGGTACCTACTGCCATAAATAGTGATTTCCTCAGAAAACGGGGAAAAAAAATCCCAAGAAACAAAGCCGTAAAAAGGCAAAGCTCCTTCTGTTGGGTCTCAGCTCATAGAGGTTTGTCCCTGGATCATATCCTGGGACAGATATCCTTTATGSCCCATGGTGAGAAGAAAAAGTCTTTCTCCTGAGTCCACCCCTGCATTTTGCAGGGGCAGGCATAAATTAACCCTTTGCTTTGCATAACAATGCTCATTAACAATTCCTCAAACAGATATTAGTGAGTCACACATTGACTACAGACAGACGGCAGACCAATCCTCACTGAATTATTTGCAGGTTTCTCTTGTAGATCAACAAGTTGGCAGAAGGTTTCTCAAAACTATTAGATTGTACACATTATCTTGAGGATGATGAATGGATGCACATCTGCGCTTMATATTTTCCTGCTTTTCAGAAATTCTCTGCATTCCACAGATGTGAAATGAGATCSTTCAGATGTGAACGGTGCTTCTGAATTTCATTCACAGCTAAAGAAGTTAATAACTTGATGGCCATGAGGAAACCACTTAGAAAACAAAAGCTTTTAGGTTAATCAATGAAATTTGGTAATGGCCAGGTCATTGTATAAAATATGTGTTGATCATGATTTTTCTGATGGAAAACCAGTATTTAGGGATCTAAATGCGAAATTAGTACRCACTTCATYRSAGGGTTGGATATTTATATTTACAGYAGCTATCAGAGTTTCATAAGTCCTTGCTGGTGATTTCCACTCTGATTGTTRGAGGAGCTCAGAGTTTTTGTTTCAGGAAACTCCGATTATCAAGACTCAAGAAAAATTTGAACAAACCTGGGTTAGGAGACATGAGGGACAAACTGAGGAATGAATATTGTAAATTATACAAACTGCTGTCAACAATTGCTTCACAAATGGAAAAGCAGAAGGAGATATTTGAATGTTGAATTCTGGGCTAGGATTGGATCAGTTTTTTCTTGAGACAGAGGGTGTACTGTAAAGGGTGCTTTGAATTTTTTTGAAGGCCATATGCTAATATTTSTCATTAATAATTAAATTTGTTTCAATCTCATTTCCAGGGAAGAGCTTCCGGGTCAAAAACTGGAGCAGAAAAAGCGATATGACACAAGATTTTCGTGGCCCAGCTTATGTTCTCTACCACACATGAGTATTTTCCATGCATGGCTGTAAGCAGGTCACCAGTTTTGGCAAACACTGAGGCTAATTTTTGGCATAGAGTAACTCTCCAYGCTTAAGGTGAAGATATTTTCTAGSTCTTGTCTYAATATTCTTAGASGGATTTAAGTCAAAGTATAACTGTGTACCTTTGGTTCAGAWAATGAATCTGCAATATYGTTATTTAAAAGAGGCTGTGTGAACACCATCTCTCTCTCTCTTTCTCTCATTTCCTTTATATTATTCCACTCTGGTAGACAAAATGAGAGTTTACTGCTGAAGGCTGGGTAGCAGCAGCAGATACTGAGGTCTCCTGGAACAATCCCCACTGGATTTCCAGGTCTGGCAAACTACTACTTCATCTATGTCAGAATTTTTCAATATTTTTAATGTTGTTAAGGTTTTTTTAGTCATAGGCTCCTTCCAGAAATCATGCATGTTTCAGATTAGTACATATGAAATAGTTTTTTCTGTTATCCTTTCGTGGTCCCCTAGAAGTAGCTCTCCACCCTTCTGGGTTGAAAAGTGCTTATCTGCATGAATATCTGCACTGGGTTGGGTGTGCTCTTTTTACTAGGAATAAACAATCTCAGGGAATGAATAAGCTGTCACAAGCAGCTTTGGGAATAAAGAGCAAAGTCATGGAAAGCACAGAGCTAAAAAGGTTCTCTTTGTCAATGCTCATATTCATGGTTCATAAAAATCTAATTCAGAATGTTAGTTTACGCCCCTCAGCTCCCCCCAGAAAAATCCATTCAGACACTGTGCATTTGTCATTTGTGAGCCAAATGCTGACAACCCTGGTATTATCCTGCCTCATAGTCCAAGAAAAATCAACTTTWATCTTGTGAAAAATTATTTTGTGTATCTAAAATATTGCAATTTTTTTTTTGAGCTGTGTTTTGTAATGCCTTTCTATATCACAGAGTTAGTACAGCAATCTGTCCTTCGGTGGTTTCATGTTCATCYTAAACAGGCACAAAGAAAGACAAACTTCCAAATGACAGCAAATTAAAAGGAAGATTGCTGCCATATATTTTTTATTTGTTAGCTGCTTTGCTCTTTTTGCCCCAGTGCTCACACATGCAGAGAGTTCCTAACTCAAGCAATTTAAACAGGAGCAGAGAAGGCAGACAGGGAAATGGGGGCACAGCAATGGGAAGGTGCTTGGGCCAYGCAGCCACAGCCAGAGCTGGCCACAGCATCCCATCAGCCTCACTGCAAAAGCAGAGCTGCTGGCCYTCCCTGAAGACATCACCTTTAACTTTAGCCAAATATTTATTTAGGTTGATTTCCTTATCTGGGAGATGTGGGAAAAAAAAACCAAGGGGCTCCAGGGGGACCAAATATTAAAAGAGGTTTTTTTTCCCCATAAAAGGATAAAATAAAATACTAGTAGTGCTAGTTGTTTTGTTTTTTTTTTTTTTTTTTTTTTTTTTGTTTTTATTTTTTTTTTATCTATGTCTCTGAATTTTATGGCACAATATGAACTACACAGTCTGACCTTTTACACATTACTTATCAATGGGTTTTCTTAGCCACTGGTCCCTGAGAAGAGCCCTATAAACAAAATAAAGCACTTTGGCTGAATTAATGCTGAATTACTGATGCTCACTACAAGCAGAGGATAAAATGGGAATATTTCACAAACAGTGATGGACTAAAAAAATTCAAGAAAGGAAAATACAGGTAGCTGCTCTGGGAAGATGATCCACACCCTGTTCTTGCTCCCAAATCTGTTAAAAATCTGCCATAGAAGATTCCTCAKRCWGGCTGTAGGAACAGSTTCTGACTCTGCTGTTAGCCCAGYTTGTCCAGTGTCAGGCTTGATGTCYCTGGGAGARGGGTCAGGGTTTGAGGGGCATAAGGAYATCTGTGAGGAGAGACATTTGTGTGAGGAGAAGGATGTGTTTCCTCAGATCTGAAATCAACCAGACAAAGCTCTGAAAGCCACGAGAACCCAATCTYTAGAAAAAGGTGTGTTCTGTACCAAACAGAGAGTTTTCTCACCACAAAAAGGCAGGTCTTTGAAGAGGCTGGAGAGACCTCTGGCCAGTCAGCCCTGTACAGCTCCAAAACCTGCCCAAAACACATCCTGATGCTCCCTGCTGAAGTTTCAGGCAATGTCCTACAATAGTCCCCGAAGCAGAGGAACTGAAAGGAAGGAGTTTCAGAGGCAGGGTGGTAGCCCAAACTAAGCAAATAACTGTTTTGTTTGGCATTCTGCCCAAGGCTCATAATTGAAATAAAAAGCTTTGACCTGTAAGAAACCCCGGGTGTGGTGCAAAGTGCTTCCTGGGCTGGGGGAAACAGGCGAGCYGCCCTGTCAGCTGCCTGGGGCATGGCTGAGCAAATACGAGGCCTCTGGCTGGAAAGCGATTGTGATGGGAAATATTTTGCATGGATTCATACTTAATGATTTTCAGGATTACTCAGGTGCTTTTGTTTTAAGGCTTCAGTAGAAACTCGTTCTTAGGGGCTGTGAGAATAATCCYATGAAGCAAAAGCTGCTGCTGCTTTGGCACGAGTGAAGTTTCACTCTGAAAACCCAAATTTCCCAAGTGACATAAACACAGTCTGGCATGGCAGAGTCCATGGATGAGGGGACAAGCCACGTGCTGGAATGTAAAAATGGTAACGAATGAAGAAAATACAACTTGAAAGGGTCCAGAAATGAAGAATTGAAGAATTTTAATATGCTGTCAGTGTGCTGTGCATGCAGCACGAGGCAGTGCATGTTTGAGACCCAAAATAGGTGCATGGCCCTGACTCAGAAAGCACATTTGAAACAACATTGTTTATCATCTGAGCTATGGCTGACAACAATCTGTTCCCCTTTTTGGCCAGATTTTAAAAATTCTCTGAGCTCCAGTTCTTGTGCTCATCTCATGCTGCTGTTGTCTCACTGTGGTGACTGGGAAATGCTTCAGGATGGCTTGTGGAGAAGAATCATCATTACAATTTGTAAAAGTGATTTTTTAATCCAGGAAACAATAGAAACGTCTCTAGATCTGGTCCAAAGAACAAATCTAAACCATTATATTAGCACTACTGGGAACTGTGAAATGCAAGCCCACTTTAGTAGTCCTCAGCAATACTTTTTTTTCTGGTAAATGCTGCAGTGTTGGTAAATGGAGTGTGTATTTATGGAATAGCTTTGTSTTTGGTGGGATCACTATAACTSTGATGAGGMTCATGTYTGCAGAAAGAGAATTTCATTAGGGTATTTGAAGATTATGAGCAGTAATATTTCATGATTAGGTGCCTTTTAAATGGCAGTGAAGTCCTTTGCTTAGTGAACTGATCCTGAGGGTGATCTCATTGTTTTCTCATGATTTAACAAGRAATTAGAAACCTAAACAGTGGTAAAAAAGCATTCTAAAGTATTTGACCTTGASCAAATCACAGCTTTCAGTTTAATTTTATTTGTCATTCCTTGCAGATCTTGATGATCCAGAGAAACTAGCCATGAGCTTTGCACCTGCTGTAACTTTCTTTTTGGTGCTATTTGGAACTTCTGCTGTGTCTTTTGTGAGACACCTGAGCACGACCATGCCAGTTCACCCAGCACAGCCTGCTCCCTTCGCTGCTCCAGTATAAAGTGTCCGTTGTTCTGAAATTCAGTGACTTTCAGAACTCTTTAAGAGGATACATTTTCTTGAAAAGAAAAAGAGAGGAAGTCAGCAGTATGAACTTGTCTGTGCTCCAGCTATAGTTGAGGAAGCYGCCTGTGGAGCTTGTCCTCATCTTTCCTCAGCCAGGGCAAGTTCAGGGAGACAGCTCGTCCCCGGGTCCTYGAGAGAATCTCAGCTTTTGATGTTTGTGTTTATGGCATAAACTTTCCCTGTGCAAAATAATAAACTGGAGAATGAGCTCCAGCCCTGAGTAACCTCTCAAACTCCCCACCTATTTCCAACACGACTGAGTATGTATGAGCCCCACAGAAATCTGGGTATGTGCACTGCTTGGTGTTCCCTTGCTGGCTGTGGCTGTCACTCCATTGCAGGAGGCTGCCAGSTTGGTCAGGCATGATTTGCCCTCAGTAAAGCTGGGCTGGCTGTCTCTGATCATCTCCTTGTCCCAGGCTCACCTGTYGGCAGCTCCCCAGGTCTTCCTTTCTTCCCTTTTTAAAAAAAGAGGTGGGGGTTCCCTTTTCTCAGTCAGGACCTTGCACAAGTGCCATGACTTTTCAAATATGATGGAGGATGGYTTATCAGCAGCATCAGCCAGTTCTCTGAGCTGGGAGCTGGGAAGTTGGTGTAACGATCTGGGAAGGGATTTGACTGTCTGTTCCTGCATTTTTGGTCAAACCAGACTGTGATTCCTATTTCAAAATACCCCAAAGGCAGTGTTTTGCATTATAGACATAATCTTAGCATGTTGCTTCCCTGGGTAAAAATGAAGTTAACCTCCCCAGAGTATCTCTCTTGTACAATCTTCTGTTCAAGTCTTGCAGCTTTGCTTTCCACCTAATGCACCTGCAAACTCTGTGGCTGCTCTTTGTGTTTCCAGATGAGTATAGACTGCTAGATGTGTATGATTGGCTTGGTTCTTCCTTGCACTTTAAAAAAATTGTTATTTCCTTGCCATAAAGCCTTTTATTTTCTTTTTTTCTTCCCTACACTGACTATTAAATTTACATTTTCTTTCATCTGGAATCTCAAGGCTTTTGATTCATATTTGCTCTTTGTTTTGATGTACGGAAAAAGCTTAAGACATACTTGGCTCTAAGAGCTGTACAAATTCAAACCCTGGTAAGGAAGASAAATATTTGAAACCAATTCAATCCTGGTTTATTTAAAGATTTAATTTTACAAATACCCTTAGATTTCAAATAAAAAATAAAATCATTGTCTATATTTTTTTACTAGATCTTAAAATAATAAAATCAGACATATTTTATGTGCCTGTTGGGTGACATTGGGTGTTAAGGAGAAGAGAAACCTGAGGTTTGTTTCCAAAGGATTCTTGTGAAGTGATTTTGAAACATGGCTTGAAGGGTAATTGCTTTTCCATCATAAAATTTTTAAAGGAGAGTGATTTTCCAGGTGTTTGATAAACACTTTGTTAAATAGTATGTCTGACATGAAAGGTTCAATGAAAAATATTTTTTTTCCCAGAAAATAAGAATTGCAAAGAGAGAGGAAAAAACCCAGCTCCTCCAGTGTCGTAGCACCTCAGCCAGAAAGAATGTAAGGAGCTGTAACCAGAGAGTTACAGAGGTCCAGCATTTACCCATTATTGACTGCATGCAACAGAAAATCAAAAGGGAGTAGTAATCACTTGAAACTTTATGGATAAGATACTAGTTATTAACAAGGATTAACTAATTTTTTCTTTCTTTTACACTGTTCACCAAAATAATCACAAGTTGCAAAATGCCCAGAGCTTTCCCAGTCTGGAAAGTAAAAAAGCCCAAACCAAATATGCGTATTTTTAAATGCTTTCTCTGTGATGTGTTACTACCTGGAAACAGCCCTTCAGAGGAGTAGCACGGTGACAATGTCATGATATTTATAAATGCAGGAGAAATGCTGATGCTTTGATACTAGGAGAAGCCTTCAACTTGCAGTTGTTGGATGGATGGTGATTGTTTTCCTTTCCAGGAATGATTTTTAGTTTTCTCTCCCTTGCTCATAACATAAAGCGAATCCAAACTATGGATGTGCCATCTCTCGTTTTACATATCTGCAGTCTCTAAAACCTCAGAGTGTTAATGCTGAACAAACAGATAAATTACTTTTTCCTAGATAGATCTGTGAAAAGAAAGGCATGGATAGGTATAACCAGGATCCTCTGGTTATAAGGGGGRAGAAAAAAAATTCCTTTCCTCCACTGCCTTCCTAAAACTTACTTTCATCCCAGGGGAATATCTGTTTTCAGCAGTAAAGTGAAAATCTGTGGGAGGCAGTGAAGGACACAGTTAAGCCAATGGGACAATTTTTCTTGTTTTCAGTATTTGCATCCTCTGAGCTTTACCTCTGCTGCTCAGTGTTTTCTGTGCTCAGTATAAATGTGTCCACAGAGGAATTCTCACGGAGCTCTTTGTGCAGCTTCTCTTCCATTTCAGTGTCCCAGAGGGGGCTCCAGTGGGGCTCAGACACTGCTCAAACCCTCCCATTGCAGCTTGAATAAACCTTGCCAGGGCCACTCCAGCATGAGAGCTTATGGACTAAAAAGGGCTGAGGGGAAGGGATTTGTAGGCTRCGTTTCCATGCTGTAAAACATTTTCTACAACTGCCAGAAACTGGTGCTCTGCAGGATAATTGCTCCTTCACTTTGGGAACTGGGAGCAAAACACAGAGATCTCATACATGCTCTTTCTGTGATGGATGGCGATGAAAGGGACTGTCCCTCATGTGCTGCTGCTTTTTATGATTATTATGGCAATAATAGTACTATGAAAAGGTTTAAAGGGGATTTCTGTAACTCTGATGCAGGAAAGGTTGTATTTCCCCAGCAGCAGTTCTGTATAATGCACCTGCAAATGCACAATATTGCCAGAATGCTTTCAGGTAGCCTGGGTGTGTTTATCAGTTTTGATAACCAAGACTTTACAAATTCTTTGTCTGCCTAAACAAAAAGGAATGAACATCAGACAGAGCCAATGCAATCATATTAGTAGAAGGGGAAGAGAAAAGAAACATGTTTCTGTGATATGTCCTTTTTTACCCAAAAAGTGACATGGAAGCTATTAAATGTTTGCTATGCAAGAATATGTGGTACTCAGGGCCTGGAGAAAGCTGCTCGAGGGGAAATAGTTTGGTAWGGACAAGGGAGAGCAGGGGATGGAGGCAAATAGACTGACCAGCATGCAAGGAAGTTACTTGTTGCTGGAAAAATTGTTCCTAGAGTGGCAGCTCCCCCCTTCTTGCTCAGTTTTACTTCCAGGACAGCATCAGGATGTGCAAGGATACATTTGTGGCCTCTGTGCTTGGGTTTGGAGATGTCTGTGTGCTGCTGATCTGCTGAAAAACGGATTAGTTTAGTGAGCATTCATTAGTAGTGACTGCCAACATTTATGCCTGTTTGCAACTTTYACCTGCTGAGACATATTTAGGGCTCTGAGGGACTTTTACTGCTGACACCTCAGCAGCACGAGGAGASCATTTTCCGTTTCATCATGTACTTATTTTGAAATAAGAGCTCTCTATTACAGGTGGCTTTACAGCTAAGTATAACACTGTGGATTTAAGAAATTCCTCTTTATTTTCCACCAGACAAATACCCWGCTATTTTTTTGGCCTGGGTCTCAGAACACAGCCAATTCACTTTCTGCCTAGTGTCTTCTTGTTTCCTAGAGAGTTTGGACAATTTCACTGCTGGTTCTTCCGTTTCTCATCTATGCCAACAACTGTGACTTCTGGTATTCAGTTGCTCTGTRGTCTGAATTTGAAGACATTTCTTTGCATGGCTTGTGGCAAAGGAAAGCTATTTCAGTTTATCCAGTTAGGGCTGTCAATAAAACACCCCAAACCCAAGCAGTGCCCTTGCAGTATGGTTGGATGTGAGGTCCACTCTGCAGCCTTTATAAAGAACAAAATGACATGGGGATCTCTGCAAAAATACAGTCCAGGAGAGKGGTTGGGATAAAAGGTGCTAATGGGAAGATCAGGGTCTCTCTCTYGAGGAGACAGGGTGAAACAGGAAACTTTTCCTTGGTTCCTCTTAAAATGTGTGGACTAACTGGACTGACTGGACCAGGGAAAGAAAGACAGGCTTGCCAACCTCCAGCTGAGAGCTTCAGTCAGAGTGCAAAAGGTCCCTTYTCTGATTTTTTTGTTTATTTGTATCTCTTACATGTAATTTCCAATATACAATTACGGTAAGTGGTGATTATTTTTTTGTTTGCTTCTCTAATAGCATTTACCTCTGGGTTGTTTGGTTACCATTTTTTATGACTGAAAATTGGTTTTAAAGTTTTCCCTTTCCTCCTGATAGCATTACGAAAATTTAAGTGCTTTTATTATGATATTTTTCTTCATTTTGGAAGAGAAACTGTAACAGCAACATTTGGTCAAATGACTGGCTTCTCAAACTTTCAATRTGCAGCCAGGCCCATAGCCAGCCTGTGCAGAGGAAAAATTGCAATGATGAATATTTTAAYTCTGAGTAGTGTGAAGGCATGGTAAAGCCAAGGGTATGAAGGGGATGTGATGGCTGATTCCTGGATGCGTGAACTGTTTTAAATTTTTTTTATTGCTCACAAATTTGAATTTTTTCTAACAGACTGAGGAAAAATAAACTTTTTTTTTTTTTTTTTTTTGAGATTGAACCCATTGGCTTTCACCTGATGTGCTGCTCTGTCATTTACTCAACAGAGCACTCACTCTCTGGAGCCCCATCAGCAGAAAGTCAGGGTACCAAACCTCTGGAAATCATCTCTGCAGTGCAAGAGAGCAGCAGTCCAACRGACTGTGTGACATGGCAGACCTTGAAAGGGCAACACATCAAGGAAGGAAGGAGTTCCATAACTTCAAGGGTGTTTTGGCTGTTATTTTTAGAGTTATTTGACTGACAGGTCACTATGTGACAGCGATGTGTATGGGTAGAGCCAGTGAAAAGGTRCTGGAGATGGTTATGGTCTGCTGTAACTGTGGTGTGATGACAATTCCCTGGCTCTTCGTGGTGTTTTATYCCTGACATGCAATGTTCTACTTGTCAACTTGCTTTTGTTTTCCATGGCTTGTTCCTCCTTGCTTTCCACACCATACGGCAGTGAGCAAATGAAAAGGATCCTTTCATGGCTTAATGAATGCCTTTTGTGGTTTTTCATATTCCACTTTGGGTACAGGAGAAATGCATTGTATGGCTGAGCCTGTGGCTGGGTACCTGCAAATAAAAGGGCACCTCATTTAAAATAAAGTGAGACTCTGTTCCTTCCCACCGTAACAATGAAAAAATTCTCTCAGCATGGGATTTCTTCCCCTTGGGGGGGGTCCCTGGTGTAGTAATCCGCTGTTTTCTTACTCCCATTTTTCAGATCAAGCCTGATGCACTTRGAAAATCCAAAACATGACCAAAGGAAGATGTGAACAAAGAAATTTACCTTTTCCTATGCAAGCTCTGTTGATTTCATCAGGCTTTCACCAGGCAGTCATATGGCCAGCTGGATAAAAGTAAAATAGCTTAAACAGTTGGTTGTTCCAAGAACTTTTTATGGCTGCTTCAAGACTGAGCCCCAATCCTTGTTTTGATGTCTTAGGGAATACTRAGAACTTCTGCTGTCATTGTGCAAAAGGTCAAATTCTATCCCCTGTGACAACACAGCTGCATTCAGGGAAAACTGCTGTTGTTATTGCATTAAATTGGTCATTTTATGCTCTCCAGAAGGTCCATCTCTTTTCAAGGGTTTAAATCCAAGAGGAAATCCCACTAAAATCAAATAACATTACAGTATYGGAAGAATAAGTATATCTACACAACCTATATAGACCTGACAAACAGTAAATATAAAAATCATATTTATTATGAGAGTCCTAAATGAAGGAATTTTAAGGGGAAGAAAAAGCATGAAATATACTCCATAATAATAAAATTAAATGATTATAAAAGAATGATGACAGACTTGCTTTTAATTWAAATAACACCTGTTGGATTAAGTTTCAAAGAAGTGATCAAAGAAAATACTGAGCAAAAAACAAAGCACACAGTAAGTGTTTAGTAGATCAAAACATTTAAAATGTTTCAGAGAAGTATGAGATGTAAAAGGGAAAAAAACATTGGGGATTATGTTAGRATTATAGTGAAACTTGACTAAGGGAGCAACACTCCTGAACAAATAACATTACATTAAACTAATTACAGTTTAGAATATGAAATTGTTAAAGTTTGCTATCTCAGCTGTTTCTTTAAACTGGAAAAGAGATTAATCCATATTACAAAAATAGTTAGTGGTTCAGAGGGCAGAAACTATAAAATACTGCTGAAGTTTGGAGAAACAACAACAAAATCCACAAGAAAGCACAATCTGCAGTCTTTGGAAAGCTAAGGCATGCGAGGAGCTCTTTGTGCAAGTCCATTTACTGCACTTGGGAGTCCTGCTGCTATCAGAAAGGTGCACGTGGGTGCGTTGGGATGCTCCCAAAATCCAGGATGTTTTGTCTGCAGTTTAAGACTGAGTAGTTTAACTGAAGTTAATAACGTCACAGGCAACAGATTTATTTTCAACTGGAGGATATTCTTCCCTGCTGCTTTTGTCCTAGAGACAGTCTTGTGTTTTTATTCTTTCAAGTTTCCTCTGAAGATTTTTGCACTGTAAACTTTCTTGCTTAGTAAAGATGTCTTGTGTTCAGTTCTGTTCAAGCCCCATTTAAATCAATAGGGATTGTGAATGCCAGAAATTCGTAAGAGGACTCGAGCACACTGAAACTTGTGGAGGATGTTATGGCTGACTGCTGGCTCCTCTTGCTGGTGAAAGATGCTGAGGCAGGCAGCCAGCCAGCTGCTCTCCCCAGGAGGGAGTTAGTCCCTGGATCTCAGTTTGGGAACGGCTGTCTTAAATAATTTTGTTCAAATATAGTGCCTTTTATGTTCTTTCCARTTCTCTGTCCTTCTCACAATTACCATTTCACATGGGAAGCATGTACCCTTTCTTCTTGTTCCTCTTCTTTTTCCTGAGATGGCCTGTCTGTGTTTCACTCCCTGTRTTTTATATACTTAAACACATATATGTACACATGTATGTATCCTGGCAGAGCGAGCTAACAAGAAATTAATTTGATGCTAAGCTTCCACAGTTTGTACAGAAAATATGAAACAAGACTGTGCTGCATATGTGCAGACTCAAGTTATGCTCATTCATAATCATAAAGTTGAATCAACTTTTGGCCATTAAAATGTGTTTTATATGTCTGGGGATTTTTTACAAGCACACTACATGAGACTTTATGTAGGTGATCAGTACATTACACTATCTGATGGACAACAGCATATTGTAAGTGGTAATTATCTCTTTCCTAAGTAATTTTTTTAGCTGGCTGATGAAGGTTTTTGATTTTCTGTTTATCACAGTTTAAGGGCTGATTTGAAAATCCCAGTGTTACAGTCACTGTACTCCAGCAAACAGATGGTGGAGAACCATCAGCTGTAATCTGTGAGTAAACAAAGGCAAGTGAGGTTTGGTACGGGGTTTTGAAGATGAGATGTAATCGTGTTACAGAAGTGTAAGAATGCTGTGAAACAATTTTACCCTGCYTGTACAGTACAGAACAAGCTCTATTTGATCTGGCATGATAATACCATTTTTTGCTGTATTACTGAAACTTCCAGCTTTGGTACAGCAGGAAAATCACGATGTCTGATCAACAGTTAGGAAAATGGGAATAAATGGGTTGCACATGTGTRTTTTTTCCTTTGTGAAGTACATAGGGCAGCTGAATGACAAACAGACTCTGTGAARTTGTTTACCAAGGAGAAGAAATGAGTAAAGCACACACTCACCAGGGTCTTTACAAAACAYGGGGAATACTACTGTTTTGGAGAGCAAGAGAGAGCATTTGCTTCTAAAATAGAGAGAATTATGTGATTTTGTTGTCTTTTCTAAACGTAGACAAAAGGTGAAGGGATCACACAATATTTGTTTTTCCACCGGATGGTTTRTTTGAAAGTGTTTGGGGTGGCTGGGGAGGAGGACTCTCCTCCACTGACAACACGTAGCATGAGAAGAAATTGCAGAGGAGTGCTCAACACTTTGAGGTCAGGAAGGTGAAAGCACACCAAAAGCTTTGCTGGGAGGCTCGAACATTTTTGTGGTTTCATCTGTTTACCTTAGCAATGATAGAAGATTTAGACAATTACCCAGCAGTCTCAACACTGCCTTCTAGGGCCACGCTACATCTTCTCTTCAGTAATGTCACTGGGAGCCCGATATTGTGAGCATTTCAGTTCAAGTGTYGTTATAATCGGGTCTGATATAATTAGGAGTTTAAGAATGGTGGCTGAAAATGATCCAGTTTGAAGAGATTAACTGGRTGGRGAGAGATAYCGTGATGCATTCTTTRGAGCTCAGTCCAGGTCTGCACRTTTTCTGTTGCTGTTGATTCATCAYAGCTAAGAARGGCGCTCATTTTTGAAGGTTTGCTGAATGTTTCAAGGAMATAGATAAGAAATTTTCCCCTCTTGGCTGCACACTGGCATTGGAGCTCCATAGCACAAATTCTTGATTCTCACATAGTAAAGAGTTAATTATTTTGGTGCCTCAAAGGAGACCAYGCTTCCCAGTTTTGCAGTTTGTCAGTGTGAGGCAAAGGTGTCCATAAGGCCTCTTCTCATTGCCAACTGTTTCAGTTTATGGCACTTTTAACTCAGTTACACCTTCCTTTTGYTCCTTTCCTATTTGTTTTTATGTCTTCTTTTTCTTTTCATCCCTCTCTTTATTACTTCCTGAGGATGTGTTTTTCTTTTCTCTTTAAGTTTTCTGTTTTCTAGGTTTTTCTTGGTGGTGCACCAGCAGTAGATATTCAGTCGTTTTCTAGGAAAGCCAGCACTTCTGTTTGTCTTGTTATTCTCCTTTTTTTATCTGTAGGAGGTAAATAGAAGAGGGAAACCAATGGAAAAGTGAAGTATCTCTACTGAGAAGGAAATCTTGGGTTAGACAATATACCTGTGTTACAATGAGCTGTGGCTAGGATACAGGCCAAAAATGTGTGGAGCATGAAGTGCACAAGGACAACTTGAATGCACAGATTTCACAAAACAGCAGTGCAGAAATCTGGAACAATCTTTCTCCTAGTTTTTTCAGCCTTTTCAATTTTGCCTTGACTAGTAATAAGTCTTCTACCATGTCTCTACTGTTAACTGAGGTATTTGTAAACTGGAAAAGAAGCCCTCATGCCTACATTAGCAGGGAGAGGCTAGGTTTGGGCCTAAGAACAGAGAGACATGCAGTGGAAGAAGCTCTACATCAGAGATAGTTTGCCCTCTCCTCTGTGTCCCGCCTAAATTATTTGAACAATATTCTGCAAATTAAATATTCAAAGTTAAAGGAAGATAGACCAGCTTCTGTATGTTCTGTGACTGTCGCATTAAATACACCAAGCCACCTGAAAAGCGAGGGAGTACATTGAGTGTGAGGAACTGAAATGATGTCAGGTTATGGCAATGTGTGCGTGCATGACCAGTGCACATCTGCCACGTGAAACATCTGGGGCTCAGGCCAAGGTCTTGGCACTGGCTGTGGCCTCTCCTTGTGCATGGGGTGCCTGCTGCCCCACAGTGCATTAGGTGCACTCTCAGGAGGCGTTTTTTTGGCTTACTGCTTGCAGTCTGTGCACTGAGTTTGCTCCATATCTGCTTGAAAGTGCTCTTCTGATGCACAGTAAAACACTAACATAGTCCTACCTCAAACATTCCCATTTTAAATTTGCCTTTCCCCTCTTAGAACACATGTTATAATGGACTAAACCGTGGTCATAAACTTCTAATATGATGACCTGAACTGCTGAACTGTTATTTCCTTCAATCAAACAGAGCAAAGAGGGAAGCAGTAATAAGATAGCACAGATGTTGAAAAGCCCGGGCTGTAAGGTAGCGCGGGATGGTACTGGCCTGCCTGTGGGATGTAGTACAACTACAGCAGGAGTATCCACACTGGGGCTGTGGCGCTGCCTACGCTTCRTAATAAATTATCGCTGACATACAAACAGTGTGCAACGTATCGGCGATTCATCTTTCATTCGTCTATTCCCACGCTGTCCGTTTTATCTCGATTGTTAATTTAATYCTGGCAATAAATCGCTTCTCTCCAATCTCCCCGTGCCGGGTGTGTGCGGGGAGGCGGGGGCTGCTCCCCGGGCTGGTGATTGATGGGCGAGGGGAGCCTGCCCTGCGGCCTCGGGGCTCCGCAGCCCCCCGGGACTGACGGCGGCAGCGGCCGCGGGGGGGCGGGAGGAGGCGGCGAGTCCTGGGCCGGCTGTGCGAGCACTAGTGGGAGCTGCAGAGGGCGAGAGGAGGGGAGAAAGCCCCAAACCACCCCCAGCCCCAGCACAGCGGCAGCGAGCCGGGCGGGAAAGGGGGTGAGCGCGGGAGGCGGGAGGGCTGCGAGTGCGGCGGAGGCGGCGGGAGCGGCAGGAGCAGCAACACCGGGAGAGGAGGCAGCCCCGCCGGGAGAGGAGGCAGCCCCGCCGGGAGAGGAGGCAGCCCCGCCGGGAGAGGAGGCAGCCCCGCCGGGAGAGGANCGGGAGAGGAGGCAGCCCCGCCGGGAGAGGAGGCAGCCCCGCCGGGAGAGGAGGCAGCCCCGCCGGGAGAGGAGGCAGCCCCGCCGGGAGAGGAGCCTTCGCCGGCGGTAAGGGCAATGAGGAGCCGGAGCTGGGCGGGAAGCGGGCGCTCGGGCGCGGAGATGCTGCGGCRGGGCKGGCGGGCACCTGCKCGGCCGAGGGGTGCTGAGGGGACCCGGGGGTGCCGAGGAGACCCGGGGGTGCTGGGCCTGCGAGCCCCGGTGGCCCCGAGTGCGTGCCCGTGTCAGGGAGGCAGCGCCCCGAGCGCGCCCGGCGCCTTCCAGCGCCCGCCCAGTGCCCCGGGAGCCGCGGCCACCCGGCCCCTGTCCCGTCCCGTCCCGTCCCGTCCCGTGCGAGGCTCGGAGAGCTCCCCCCGGGCTGTCCCGGCCGTGTCCCGGGTGAGGAGCTCGAGTGAGTGGCCGCTGGGACCGGCTGGGACCGGGCTCCCGGTGCTGCTCTCTTGGGGCACACGCCGCGCCTGTCCACAGTCTCGTTCTGTGCATGTCAGAAGCTGGCGATCGGTGGTGCTCCCGACGGGAACTTTTAAATGAAAACGCCGATTTTGTCAAGGTACATCTGGTTTTGTAGCTGAGGGCCCTGTGAATCTCTGGGAAGCGGGAAGCTCTCTTGCAGCAGTACGGTATTGTTAAACTCTCAGACTTTGTCGCTGGTGATGGACTGACGTGAACTCTTGATTTCCCGGTCAGATTATAGCAGTCGGTGTCTTCGGTGATGTTGTTCAGGAACACACCGCTAGGCCACTTCATTTAAGGACMTGATGAATGTAAATTATAGAAAGTGTCACTGTTAAGGCGTCTTTTGTAGATAAAACCAGAGGTCTGTCTAAGCATCCTGGGTCTGACGGTGCAAAACAGTTGTGCCTGAGGGGGAGTAAAAATAAGGCAGGCATGTAAGGATAATTCTCCAGAAGGCTCTCTCAGCATGTAATGATTTGCAGCTTGGATGCTTTCTAAGGGAGAGATGGTGTCTTTGCTGCACTCACTGATTTTTCCTTCCCATGAACTGAGTGSCCCTTGTCCCTGTGTAAACTTTTAGCAACGTGCTGTGGCAAGGAATTTCATAGCTTTAACTTTAYACTGTGTTAAACCCCATAGCATTTTATTCTGAACCTTTGTTAGGTAGTACCTATGTCTTTATATAGAGTTAGTGCAGAYTGGTCCTTATTTCTAGCTGTCCCATTCATGCTTTTATAAACTTCCAGTATTTTCTCTGTTGTCTTCTTTTCAGGCCAACACGCTCTCTCCTACTTTGCTTAAAGTTTACCTTAAGAGGAGAGAAATGAGTTTCAGAGAATTTTCAGAGAGCAGATCGTTTTGAATGATGGGCATATTAAAGTTAGGATGTTAAAAGCTACGGTCTCTGGGAATAACTCGTGGAGGAGGTGTTCATTAGTGTGAAAGAATGGCTACATGTGTTTGCCTACAGAGGACAAAATCTCCTGTGTCTGATGACTAGCATGGCTTACAGCACCAGTTTTTCCTCCTTTCTTTTACTGGCAGAGGCCACATGTGCTAGGAGTGGGTTTCTTTCAGAGATTTTTAAAAGCAAACAAAAACCAACCCAACATTTTACTGTTGGAGTGATAACTCATAATGTGTTTGTAACTGTAGCAGTGATAAACTCATCATGTGTTTGTAAGAATATTCTCTGGTTCTTGTGTTGAAATTTTGCATTGTTAGGAAACAGTTTTGCAGTTATTTCAAAATAAGGAATCCATCACAGTAAATRCAACCTAAGGACCTTGACTCTCTTCCCACAGCCTACTGCCCTGCTTGGCTTCAGCTGAGCTGCCCTTGATTGACACTTGTGCAATCAGGGGAAAAAAAAAACCCCCTCAGGCCTTTGGGATAGTTGTATCTGTATTTATATGGAGTATGTAATCCTGACTTATAGCAGTCCTTCCTGTGGATCAGCAAGCTGAATGCTCTGGCTTCAAGTTAGCCCTTAAATACGAGCTTGATTTTAAGGATACGAGGGGGTGCATTTTAATTGGTGCATTTGTGTAATTAAAGTGATGCACGTGCTGGGGTCTTTGCCTCAGTGAGACTGGAGCACTCATCTCTTGACAGAATCGAGCCCTCAAGTTTTGAAACTCCCTTTAAGAGAGCTTTGATTGGTGATGATGCAAACTGACAGACTCACAAAGGCTGTTCCCARCGTCCAGTCTTTCTTGTTTGCCTGTTTCTGTCATTCCTCGCTGTGTATTGTTTCCTACAGAACAAGAGCAAGTGAGACAGCAGTATCTGTTGCCAGGTGTAAGGAAACAATGAGAGGAAGTCTGATGCTCAGGTGGGAAATGATGTTTTACTACTCCCAAGAAACAAGATTAACTTCTTTTTTTTAGAAGAAAGTTTACAAGTTGCTCTGTGCCTTAACCACTGGTTGCTTGTTGCTGACTACAAAGCACTTGTCCAGGCTGTAAATCCTGAGGGGAAGGGGCTGCTTTGCTTTGTCTTACAAATGTGACACTTGATGCAGTGTGCTGGGGAGAGTGAAGTCTCTGGGTCCAGCTTGTGCTGCTGCCAACAGCAGCTACTGTAAGTGGTTCACAGCCTTCAGACAGAATATGGGCCAAGCCAGAAAAGTCTCTAAAAACTTGTGACGGATAATTTCTGCCATGCTTAGGGTAATTGCAAGGGTAGGATAGTGCATAAACCAACATGGTTATCTTGGTTGTCAGTACTCTGGCTTAAGAAGTTAATGAGGATTTACAGATGTATTAGTGTTTGATTCATAAATGTCAAAATGTGCTCATCTTTGTGGTGTAAATACTGCAAATATGGGACAGAAACAAAGTTGTAMGATTTATTGGCAGTACTCCGTAAAACAAACTATAAGATATCACATAAAATCTTAGGCTTATTACCATTCAGATTTTCTTTTCTCTTTCAGAAGATATGAGCTATTTTTAATTTATCTCAAACAAACTGAGAATCTTGCTGCTGAGAGGCAAAATTTGGAGGAAACTGGTTTGAAAACAGTTTGGTCTAAAGTTCGCGTGTCAAACTTTTTTCTCTAGTGCACATTTCATAATGGGCTTGCTTCTAGTGAGCTCTTTCCTCTTACTGTTTTGTATTTAGTTGAGGTAGCAAAAATGTAACAAGGATTATAGGATACGTTTTCAGACTGTCCTGAAATTGTATCATCATTCTGATGATATCTGTGAAATGTTTTGTACACTGTATCAACAATCTTGTTCTTTTGAGTGCCTTAAAGGAGAAAATATTTATCTCTTATAGCACCTGTAAGGGCTGGACTCTTGTAATAAGGAAATGATTTTGAGGTAACTGCAATACCTTATAATGTAGTGTTTGATTACATTATACCAGTTTTTTTTTTCATGCAGCACATTACCAAGTTTACTTTCCTCTGCTTAAAATGTCAGCACCTCATCAAGCTGTTAAAAAAAAAAAAATCCTCTGTGATTAATTATTCTTTATGATCAGCTCATGCCACAGTGTGCATGCACACCCAGGTGTGAGCACTCGAGTGTGCACTGTAAGGAGCGTGGATCTGTGTTTCTGGTCCTACAGGCAATATGCTTTAACTGTTGTCATGCACATACTGTGCTGCAGGATTGTGAGAAGAAGCAAAACCCAAAAGAACCTCTTTTTTTTTTTTTGGTGTTGTCTCTCTAGTTGGTCGCTGCTCCAGCCTTTCTCTGCACAGGGGCTGCACGCTCAGCCCAGCTGCCTGCTTTTCTGCTGCTTGTCAGAGTGAATATCTCTTAGGCYTCCAAGCCTATGTCAGATTTGGTTATAATTGGCCAATAGACTCAAAACTTATTAGAGAGGGTCTGGCAGACGTGTTTATCCACAGATAAGCAAGTCTAAACATTGCCTTGGGAAAGCAGGCTGAAGGAGTTATTTTCTGAAGGAGTCGGGATGTAAAGCAAGTCCTCGCCTGGTGCTACAGTGGCCAGCAGGGAGGGCATTTTCATGAAAGTCACGGTCACGATTCTGAGCCTTATATAATTGGTGTTTGGAGTCATCTGTGGCAGCTTGCAGGACTGCAGATACAGATTTTCCAGAGTTTGAGGAATTGGGCCCAAACTACTGAATGCAATGAAGACGCCGGCGCAGCAATGTGAGCATGGGGAAAGCAACAGGGAGTGTAGGTTCACACTTTACATGTTCCAGAAAGCTTTTCCAGTGGTGAATGAATTGTACTATTCAGGAATCTGTGTGACACAGGCCTCAGGAAGTTCCTTCCACTGAAACTGACTGTGTTACACATTAAAATTAATTCAGGGCTGAAGTCAAAATGCATTGCTGCAGACCTCTACTCTGTGATGCCATTAAGCCAAAGAGTACAGTTTCACAGACCAGGATGAATAAAGGCACATATTTAAAATGTTCATCCTTTAAAGTTACCACTTACTTCCTTAACACAAAAGTAACTGTTGCTGTTTTGCAGGAACAAAAGGAAATATTCCTWGGTGTTCAGAAAAAAATCACATTTAAAGCCTAAAATACAGAATGGATAGAAGACATATCTGTAAAGTAGCCACTTAAAAGTCTTCAGAAGGTTAAGTTATTCAAGACCTATTCCCTGAAGCTACAAACGTATTTGTTCATGCATAACTTCACTAAGGAATACTTATGTGAATAAAATTACCCACTTACAGGTTTGTAAAATGAAGACTGTAATTAGCTCTAGGTTAATTCCCCTGCTTCCTAATTAAAAACACACAGGTCAATTAAGGATCAAACGAGTCATTACCTTTGTGATTATCCTCCTTGGCAGAAATAGCTCTTCTGATAAATATTTCCATTTCACTATGATCTGACCTTTTGTCAAACTTGYTTTCCTTTATCCTTACCAATGTTGGCCAAGGAAAAACACTGGTACTTAAAACAGACCATGAAAAGATGAAATGCTGAAACACATAGTGTGGGCACATATGGCTTTTAGTGAAAAAATTGTTGGGTGAAAGAGTATATTTATGAGCTGCATTTGGCTGCTTCATTTGTTTGTCTCTCCTAAGTACACAAATACAGCTTTATTTACACCTAAATCTACAGCTAGATAGTTAAAGAGAATTTTCTTCATGTGCCTGGCAATTTGTCTCTTCCCCAGTAAAGTGCTGATGGAATGACATGCATTTAGAGTGCAGGTCAGAGGGTGTACCCGTGTGTGCATCCTAAATCTTTKCTAGTCAGATTTGCATCAGAGCCTGTTGAGTGTAGGCTCTGTACTTATGTGAGAAGATTTGGACAAGGCAGAAGAATACTTGTTTTTGTGCCAGATGTATTGCAAAGTCAGGACAGTGTAATGGAGATAAGGTTAATTAGCTATTTGCATTTGCTACTGAAGTTGGATGAATAGGGTTTTTTCCCTAACAAGGAATTTCTCCTCAGGCATAACTATCTGGTAGTTTGTTAAAATGATTAGAGCRAGACTTTTGTAGCCTGCAGAAATATAATTAAATGTGTGCAAGCRTTGTAGACTTCTTTTATGCACAGGGAATTCTTGTAGGATCTTGTCCTACCAAAGAATCAAAGTGGAGAAACTCTTCAAGCCAAGAAGGGCCGTACTGCTTCAAGGATGGGTCCATGTCACCTCTGTATCTCTGTTTCTGTTCAATGGGGTGCAGTCACAGGTACCCCTTTCAAAGCGTTTTGAGACCCTGGGTCAAGAAGGAGGTTGAGTCCAGTCTCAATGGACTGGATAAAACTAAAGTTTCTCAGGGTATTGTTTCATCTTTCATYGTTAAAAATATTAATGTGAGTTGTCTTTCCCTTTATTCACAGGCAATCCTGGGTAGATATTCAGGGCTACTGCATTCACAATCTTCTAACTGTTATGAACATGAAACTTTGAGTCTGTGTTGTTCTTAGGGTTTAAAACACTGGTATAATTTCTATCTGGAAGGTGATAAGAAGTACTTTGAGTTAAGATTGCCTCTGATTTCTGCACTCAAACTGCAGTCCATTTAGCCATTTAGCTTGGTTTTCATGGGATACCTGTCACTGTCACATGAGGTGAATGAACTTCTTATGGTAGGAAACATTAATGGAAYCATAAAACCATGGATGTCCTTTTCCWTTAAYRTTGGAAAAGACCYTTAAGAGCRTGAARTCCAATRGTCAGCATAACACCACCACRTTCATCACTAAACAATGTCTTCAGGTGCCATATCCATKTTTTWTGATCACTTCCAGGGGTGKTAACTCCRTCACTTCCCTGARTAGTCTGTTCCAATTCTTGACAATCCTTTCAATGAAAAAAAAATTCTGATATCCAATCGAAACCATCCCTGAGGCAACTTGWGACCATTTGCTCTCATGCTGTCACTTGTTGCCTGGGAGAAGAGACTGAYCACCACCTGGCTACAATCTTTCAGTGTCAAAAACTATTAAAGTCTAGGTAGRTGAGATCCACAGCCTTTCCCTTATCCACCAAGAGGCTCACTTAGTCTTTCTTTCTGCAGGCGTTTATTTCCTTTTGCGAGTTTGTCTTGCTGCAGACATAATCSCTTTACTAGATTGAAAAAGCAGCACCACTATTTTCCTCCAGAATTCTGGCTTTAATTGGATATGGTTGGTGAATTTTGGGGGTCTGTCTCGGGGTTTGCTGTTTGTATAGGGTGCATGAGTTCTGCTTGCCAGCAGCACATGAGCAGCAATGGCATCACAGAGATGCACATTTGTGTTTTATGGCAGGGACAGGTTTTGTGCTTTTCTTGACAGCTGTCAGAGCACCAGGTAGGTCCACATTTGTGCATTTGAAGGGGAGGAGGAGTACATTTTAAATCTAAAGCTAATTAACTTTTCTCTGATAACCATGTATGACAGCAGTTGTCTGTTTTCCTTGTCTTTTTCCGCAGCTAAGTCAGAGCCATGGAAAACACACCCCAAAATATTTTTTCCCAGTGGGGATTATGCAGTRTTGTTGGGCTGTTCAATGTAGTAGGGATGCTGCTAGTTTAGGACATGCAGAAATGAATAGTTTGCTATTGAAAATAAATGAAGATAACYTTTCTAATTTTTAAACTCAGAAATCCATTGACAGGGAGCAATCAAACTTCTCAAAAACTTATGTTATGGAATTTCTTAGGACTGCTTCATTTTGAAAGAAATTTGCTCTCCTGACAAGAACCAACGTGATCTGAATGACACACATGCCTGTGCTTTGAATGTGTGGAATTTTCTTATGATTGCTGTTTTTAAGRTTTTGCTGAAAAGACTTATTTCAAAATTAGTCCTTTAATTGAAGACAAACAAACACAACCCCAAAACCAAGCAACAGAAAGAATAGTTTCTTGTCCTGTAGTTGTAAATATTATTCTTATGTTTTTTTAAGCTTGAATCATGACCTGTTTGATTTTGTGTGTTCAAAATGCCATAATTTTACTGAACTTGGAGCTTAAATTGTACATAAATATTTTGCTAGCTTTCTCTAAAAAAAGTAGATTTCTGCACAGTTTGTGCATAATGAAATTTTTCAGATTCACCTTACCAGTTCAGACAACGTGACTTGGAATGGTGTGAAAAAATGAGAGCCTGTCAAAAGAGTTTTATCTATTTTTATACTGTCTTCTGTTTTCAAGCGCTGCACACATATTTCAAATTATTAATTCCAATGTAATTATTTTCCTTAACAGTGTATCAGATGTTTCGATGAGCCATCCTTGGCATTTTTTTTCCCTTACTGCAAATTTAATAAAAACTAAAACAATGTGATTCTACTTCTGTAGATGGATATATTGTCACAGGTTTGATCATTGATGCTAAATCTTTTTAGGAGTTGGTGGAGCTTTTGCATACAGGCAGGAGTTGTCTTACATGTATTTAAATGCCTTTTGAAATGTTTGGTTTGGATTTTTTTATGCTGGTAATACTTAAACATTGGATGTGACTCAAGGTGAAAAGTAAACTGTAAATAGTCTGATTGGCCAAAAGCAGTACTGTGAAGGATAAAGTGATGATCTGAGTGCTGAGCTAAGCTTTTAGAAGAGTTTTGCCATAAAATTAAGGACCTAAATGGGTGGTTCCTTTGGGAATCGTTGGAACATCTGAGGAGCTGCTGTGTCTAGCTCCTCCTGATATCCATCTTGCTGAAAGAGAGTCCTCAGCACTCTCAGCAGGTGGAGGAGAAAGGCACCTGCCTTGTTTTGTCTCCTGCCCCAACTGTGATGTGAGATAACCTCACTCCCTGTCCTCAAAGTGAGGCAATCCTTCTGGGAAGTGTGGATTAGCCAARCTGACTTGCTCAGCAATGAACAATTGGAGATGCTGTCTGCCTCAGGAATGTATTCCTTTTCCTTGTGACTCCAGAAAAAGCTATACACGCAAATGGTGCCTGAGAGATGCCAAAGGCTAGAGATGGAGAGGTTTGGATTTTATTTCTTTTCTTGTGTGTGCAACTAAAAGCCTAAAGAATACTTTTTTTTAATTTTTTTTTTTTTCAGTTGGAAATAGCAGAAGGCAGCATCCCTGAGTTAGGATAGAGAAGATGTAAACACAATAATGCCATTGCTCACATTGGCCAAGGACAGAAGGGATAGGTTACTTCAGGCAACAGCTGTCTGWGTGCTCTACTAATGGTTAGAGATAATAATGAGCACTGGAAATGATTACAATAAAATCCTTGAAGGATGTGCACAGAAATTCCTGTGTTCATTCCTGGTGACATCAATTCCGCTGTGGATTTTTTGCTTTCTAACAAATGCCAGTCCAGTGACCTTCTCTCTGTAGGTGTAAAGAATTTGACTAAGCAGCAGCTTTTCTTTTTGTGGGGACTGGAAATTATCACAGAAGAATTGCTGGCCACTTCAAACTACACCTTAAACTGCATGTGGTCTGGAAGCTGTGTCGTCAGATAAGGAGAATGAATGTGGGGAATTAAATAAATACATGTCAGGAGGGGAGAAAGATTGTGCACAGAACAACTTTTTCTGACTCATCATCCCTTTCATATTTTCCCTAAGGTGTAAGGTGAAGCAGCAGTCCACAGGGGCTGTGTTTTTCAAAGGCCTTGTGTCTGAGAGGCATAATGAAGGTGGTTTTTATCCCACCATGAGGTACTGCCARGGGTCTTGTGTGGACAGACCCATCCTGTTTGCTGAATGAGGAAGGAATCCGTGTGATGGTGGCAGTGGTGGCAGCACTGTGTGGCKTGGAGGAGAAAGGGAGCAGCTCCGGGCTGCAGCACCAGGAATGCACATGTGAGGTCACTAATCTTGGGGATTTGCTGCGTTTGGGTGTTCTTGAGCCCACACACAGTTTTGGCAGTGGGTATGGCAGTTTCCAGCAAGGTGAGGATGACATCGGAGACTTTCTGAGTGTGCTGATGTACTCAGACCTGTCACACAAACTGAATGACTGGCTGTAGAGTTAGGATGTCTTTGCTCTTACTTTTACTTTTTTTATGGTCRTCAGACATGGATAAAAGTACAGTTTTGGCAGAATTTGGCCACCTCTGCCCTTCCCTTCTCTTTTAAAGCAGGAAAACAGGTTATCTCTAGAATGCTAAATGCAGCTGTAACRCAAAGATCAGTTAATACTCTTGAAAATCCTTTACATTTTGGTAACCTGTGCAGGCCAACATCTGGATTTGTAATGAGGTTAAAAGCTGGCCTTGCAGTAAAAACTGGTACTAAAATCCTCTGTAAGACTGTTCCTTCTCTGGTTGTCTGACTTCTGTAATGTCAGGAGAATCCAGCACAGCTGACAGGATAAAGTAATAGGTTTTTATTGCTATGGATGTATGTAATGTGGGGGCTGAAAGCAAGTTTTGCTAAGAGCAGTTGTGTGCTATGGTATTGTCTGTTGCATGTACTTTTAAAACAGAGGTGTCCCCATTTAAATACAATAATTTCTTTGTGATATTTCCTTAGTAAAACTCTTGGAGAAAATAAATTTCCAAGTGAGTTTTAAAAATGTTTACATAGTTAGGTTGAATATTTTACTGTGATTTGTTACATTATCACTCACACAGAGAAATTACATTATTTAAATTGAAAGAAATAATAAAAAACAAATATGTTTTGCAAAACATATTTAAAAATTATTCCATTTAAGGATAGTGAGACCATATTGTTAAAGGTGTCGCAAATGATAACTCTTTAACTGACTAGTGGGAACTAAAATAAATGGGCTACCTATTTAATGAATGAAATAATTAATTGATGGAAACTGTTATACTATTTCTGTAACAAATGGAAATGTTACTTCCATTTAAGTGATTTTATCTCTCCTTCCTCCTGTACTTYGYCWGTTCTCTTGCAGCCACTAACCTCTYTCGTACATYCCCCCAGTTTCCTCTCTTGATGCTATTCCTTCCTGAACAAAASCAGCCAGTTTCTGTGCTTCTTGTCAAATAAGCTAGTTTCAAAATTTTTTAGAAGATACTTTTTTGTGTACTTTGAAGACTTTTGTTGTACATTAGTTTAGTGGCAGTATTCATGGCCCTTGATGATAGTAACTTCCCATCTGATATTAAARGTCTGTTTGTAAGAGCTCTTTTCCACATTAATTAATACGAAAGGTTATCAACACAGTGATAAATATAACGTTGATTTTTGCTTAAATGTACCATATACAAACAATACAATCCTGTTCATCAGTGAACGCATGACAGGTAGGCTTCAGAGCGCATAAAAATACTGGGAGTCTATGTTAAACAATAGAATTCTTCTATTCTAAATTCTTCTTCTAGACAGTCTAGTTTAAATTATCTTGTACACTCTTGTTTTTGCGGTGTTGTGGTGTGCCAACTTCTGTCTTTGCTGGTCCTGATTGAATTAGGTTATCATTGTGGGGAAATCCTCCTAATTCCTGCTCTGCTGGGCATGCTCAAAAACAGTCCTTGTATTAAAGAAGTTAGCTGGAATCTATTTTCTGTTTTCTAGCGTGGTAGAACTARYAGTGGGATTCACTTCTGCCCRTTGTTTGAGGCCAAAGAAATGATAYGTGAAAATAATATGTTCTCCATCTTTCTGAGAACTGTAGAAAAGCCTCATTTCCTTGTAGCAATCTTCTGGCAGTCAGAAACGGGGATTATCCCCCATGGCACAGGTATCAGTCATGTGCGCTTTATCTCAATCATTTTCCTTTTCTAATCAAGATTTTGAGGCATCTGCTCTTCCTTTGGACCTGCTTTTGAAAGTACTGCTTGGGCTGGATCCCCAAAAGCATCTCTGAATGGTATTTRCAGAGTTTTCCCAATTAAATGCAGATTCTGTGACTGCTGCTTTTTGCTAATCATCTGGCATTAGCAAAGSCTCTGAATTGCACCCATATAAACTTTCTTCGTTCTTTGAACCATAACATTTCTTAAGTAGTGTTACTATAGTAGATATAAACCATTCTGAAGGTGTTTTCCATGGGTATTATTCTCTGCCTCATCTTCAAAGTTGCATAGTTTGTTTTTCATCAGTTTTCCAACTGATACTGTAATTGTCCAGGAAGCAGGGCCTCACACCAGTGAGAATGCAAATCATCTTGAGCTCTTTTCTTTGAGAGTTTCTCAAATTCCTCTCTGCCTTTGATTGAATTTTTTTTCCCAAGCTCTTACTTTTTCTTTATGTCTAAAAGGATTTAAATTTTCTCTTAAACATCTGGTCATTACATTTCCTTGAGGAAGGTTTGCTCTTAAAATAGCACTTCTTGAAACCATTGTGTACTTTCTGTAGGTGGTCGTCAACATATGCTGGGGCCAGCTGACTAACAAGATTGATATGTTTATTATTTATTGAAAGTATAATTTTTTTTCACTCAGGTATTTTTTTCAAAGAAAGCTTGGTATTGCTTGTTCTTTGTGCAGCCTAGGTAATGTTAGATCTGCATAAACTTGAAGTTATTTTTTTAGGTTACTTGATTTTTGTGGCCAGAGGCATCAGTGCTCAGGAGCTCCCCAAAGGGGTCTCGGTTCAAATAACTAGCTGACATTTGTTATAATTTCTGTTTTCACTCTTTCTTGGTATATTTATGATCCTCCCTGGGAAGTTGAGGGGTCCAGGCTGAACTGAGAATTCATAAAGTGAGAGTGGCAGGTTCGTAAATGCATCCCTTGGATGTAGTAGACCATGAGCTTTCCTGCTGGTTTTACAGGCAAATCTAGGGAATCATGCCACATGTGGAACTCAAACATTGAGATTTTCTGWCCTTCCACACTTGTCCCATCTCCGGTATGATGATCATTGTGTCAGTTGAGTGACATCAGGCTGTGATATGGAAAGTGTTTCCTTAAAAAAAAAAAATCTAGAGAATGCTTTACCAAATATATTTTATCCTACCTATCACACATGCCTGTGTAAATGTGGGCACATCTCTTATCTCTCCAGAATTTCACTTTGGTTTTGGGAGTTCTCACATGAAAGCCTATGGGGTGCTGCTTTTTTACTGTCCCTCAGAGAAGGTGGACTTGGATGTGATGGACACTGGGAGAAACAGATAAATTGAGGATTTTCATGCTGAATATTTAACAGAACTTCCTGTTTGATTCATCTTTGACAAAACTTATCTATTCAGATTGAAGATGCAGCCCTCAAATCTGACCCTGCAGCAATCAGARGGTTGTCTTTGTGCTCAGGAGCAAGMAGAATGGGTACTTGATGTGATGGASCTGCAGACGTTACACTCATGAGTTATAAGGAAAGAATTGCAACAGATGATAGGAAAGGTCTGAAAAGGAAACAACAGCTGATTTTGTTCAGTTCAAAATGACCCTGCCAAAAGAGGCAAATGATATCACAAGYTGGAAGGTCACTGTTTCTTTGTAGACTTTTAAAATACGTTTTTATCCAAAAAACACAATGAGAAACTTGAATGATGACGAATCAACCACTTTCAACTCACAGGGAACCAGCATCCTTAGCTATTCAAAATCTTCAAAACTGCTGACAGGAAGGAGGTTTAGCTTTATCTTAAAGGATATGATCAAATACCTCACTGTTACAGTCAGGTATGTGTGATGGTGAATTTTCCACTGTCCTATTCTGCTTGACCAAAAAGTCTGGAAATACAGAAATTACAAAAGCTAACTCGGTTATTTTACCGATGTTGAGCATGTGCAGAGTCATTTTACCTTGGTGTTTTCTGTTAATCARTTTTTCCYAGCTACAGCTCTTATATMATCATCTATGGAGATRAATCACAATAGAATCAATAGYGYAAGAAAAATCACTATTTTWTTTTTTTGTAGGRTATGCAAATTATTGTAACTGTGGGTTGTTTCCCATTTTAAAACTAAATAAAAGTTAGAGCCTGAATAATTCTAGACAYCCTTCSTATTTATGACCCAGAAATTCCTGGAGTRCACCCTCTTGTCTTCTAACACTTTCCCACAGGTGGATAGGAGATTTTGGGTAAAAATACTTCTGGATAAAAATGTCATTATTTTATTATTCCACAGATGCACAGTTTTGTTTTCAGAAAATTAACTTCCTCTAATGCTTTTTCCTCCTGTGTCCTGGGATATGTGAAGCTCTCCCTCCCCATCTTGTCTGCCCTCATTGAGAGTATGAGGAAATATGGGGGACAAGCTTGTATTTTTAAAGAACATCCATTAACTTCGGACCCTTTTCCCACTCCCTGTAGCAGTTGCTGGTTTTGCATGCACAAATTATTTTTATGAAGTGTTTTGATTACTTAAGGAGATTTTTTTGAAACATAATTGTCATCTTTTATTCAATCTGGTATGTCGTCAACTATTGATCTCTCCTTATGAATCTTCAGCTCTTACGGTTCTTTTTGTTCTTGCTCTCCAAATTCTCTAATTTTTCTGTGCTTCTGAAGTGTCAGGTGTTAGGTTGGTGCTGCTCAGTGGTTGTCAGACTTTCTGTGTTTCAGTATTTAACAGTGTGGGCTGCATACAGSTAGAGCTCACCTAGGAGGATGTTTTTGTCCTCTCCACAGAATTCAGTTTGGCTGTATTGAAGTCTACTGATTTTTACCTGTAAAACCCTAGCARTTTGTGGATTATAGCTAATAAAAGTGTAATTTTCACTCATCAGTTATAAAATAATTCTCTTTTTCACTGGTTATGCTGCAGTTCTCTAATTTATTAGCGGTGAAACTCACAGTTACTTTAGATCATAATGCTATTAATTTTTGTGCATTATTTGAAGTTCAATATTGACTGAATTCCTCTCTTTTCTCCCTTATGAGATAATTCAGGATGAGTGTTTGAAAACAGTCTGAAAGCAAGAAAGTAAGTTAGAGATGTAAACSAGAACGATTCCATTAGAAATTTTATTTCATTTTGACAAACTGCTTTTCCACTGCATTCGCCAAGAACTTGCCTTGAATGCAGTAACCTATTCAGGGTTTTTTTGTTTGTTTGTTTGTTTTGTTTTGTTTTGTTGTGGTGTGTTATGTACCACCCCACCGGTATTTGCATGTTGCAGTTGTGACTGGTCACTTTAAGTTAATGTTACTATATGCATAAAAGAGCTCCTCTGCTGTCTCGTATCTGCAATTTTTCCATGGGCGAGGTGTTTTTTCAAGGAGCAGATTCAGGTGGTCGCTGTCTGTGTGTGCAGTTTTGGGTTTGACACAAATGACATGATTTTACCCCATTTCACAGAGCAGCAGTTGCGTTCGGTTTAGCTGTATCCATGAYACTGATGGTTTCTGGAATGGAAGGAGCATTTTGTCCACCTCCTGTGGCTCAGGCTGGGTGCAGTCAGGGGTTCTTGCCCAGCCTGGGTGGTGGTGTGAGTGCCCAGGCTGCCCGTGGGTACTGGCCAAGCCGGCAACATTCCTTGTGCCCTTATTCCTTATCCTGGGATAAGATATCCCTGGGAGGGTCTGCAGCAAGAGATAAAGGATACAGCCATTGCTTACAGCTGTATGACAAGTGTATCCCATACAGGAACACTTGTATTTGTTCTGTAATTTCAGTCATGTTGCCTTTCTGGCTTACCTTTTGTTCAGTAACATCCTTTTTGTACACTTCTCTTGCCTTGTAGATACCAAACCCTTAAAAAAAATGGTTCATCCCACAGACTCACTGTTTAAAGAGTCACATTGTGGATGTGATAATGTATTTCCGACAACTTGAGCATAGTCAGAGCTAATTGTATTCAAATGCTGGCTTTGCTCCCTTTCAGTGGCTCCAGCTGTTGCAGTGGATGCTGTTTTTCATCATTGTGCACAGAATACAAGTGTTGAGACTACAGATGCTTTTATCTCGCATAAGTTTTCAAAGACTTTCCCTGCTGGCAGTTTACATTGCTCAGCCCATTCTCTTTCATGCTTTCTATATATAATATACATGGCAGTCACTAGCTGGAGAATCATATGTAGCAGCTGGTTACACTCTGTATTTCTTTCAAGATCTTGTGTGGAACTTCAAAGTTTACATCAACTTACAGAAAAAGTAGCGCCCGAGTATCAAAGGGAGAAATGAGCAGAGTGCTCAATRAATGTTGGTGCTGGTCTGAGTGCTTCCATGTTGCCTTCAACACAGCTCAGTTATTTCTTCAGAACATGCACTGATATTTACATTACCTTTCTCTAGTTTTACTGTTTTTCAGAGTTCATTTATGAACYGCCTTTAATCTACTGGAAGAAACTAAGATGCTTTTATGATGTCATTGTGTTCTCATTGGTCACACTTGCTTGTTTTCTAGTAGGACATTAATTTCATTTGGCAAGCCAAAACTTTATCTTACCACCACTTTATATTTCCCTCTGTGTGCGAAGCCCAGGAAGGTCTTTGTCTGAACATTAGGTTTCAAAGCAAAATAAGAAACCTGTAAGTAAAATAATTCAGAAAAATAATTCAACTTGCATAGTTGGTAGGAATGGCTGAGCACTGTAATTTTCCTGGGGAGTCCTTGGCTCACTCAGCACTGCAAGCCCCCCACAGCAGCCAGGTGAAAGCAGCCAGAGGCTGAGTCACACCACTCCTGGGTGGTTTGAGAACACTGGTGAAGAATATTTGGATAAAATAAAAATGACATCTTCTGGTTTAAGGGCTTCAGAAGAGAGCAACTTTGGAAATAATTATGATGATTTATGAGCTATTAGTTAATGTGGCTCACCCGTGAATTTGGGAATTAGCACTCCTCTGAAGCCTGAARACATTAAATGAGTTGTAATTCACTTGGAGACAGGTTACTCAGTATWATAGTTTAGCTAGGAGCTAAGACTCTCACACCTTCACTGCCAGTGAAGTTCTTTTTCATGCTCTTTCGTGCTAGGTCTTCTAATAGCCCATTCTGACAGAGAAAACTGCTCTTCTTTCTGTGCCATGCATTGGTTATGAACCCCAGTTAACTTTCATTCTCTAGCACTTTTCCCAAATCAGTGGCTGTTTGTCCTATCCTAACATTAAGGTGATTTAAGACAGAGCAATGGATACTTGTAAGCCCAGGGTCCTTTTCTCTGAGGTGTCAAAATAATGCTGGGCTTGAAGTGAACATATATATAGGATATAAATTACACCTTTTTAAAGGAAAATATTTTTTTGATCTCTCTAAGAGTGCCGCTCCTCTATATTTCATTGTTGTTATTATTGTTGTTGTTGATGATGACAATTATTTAGGAATGGTTTGAGATGCSGAGGTTAAAATATGCTTTTTTAAGCTATATGGACCCCCAACATCAAAACAAGCTTTTGAGATGAATCTCTTCTTCTCTTGAGGAATCCTGCTTAGAAGCTGACTGCTCCAGCCRAAGCTACCTAGGGGAGGGAGCTCCCTGTGCTCTGGGCTGCTGTCTGAGCCTTTCCTGGCAGCAGATCAGTGACACTTCCTGAGCCACTTTCCAGTYCTCTGCCTTTTCATCTCTTACACAATTCCTTTTGTAGGGGTAGCAAATTTCTTCTTCTGAAGGCTCAGCGCCTGCTCTCTGTTTCTTACGCATGGAGGGTGTTTTCTGATGTTTTCTGTGGAGCTGTGAGGACACTGGCTTTCATTTCCTACCTGGGCATCATCACAAACTGCTTCATACTCAGGGACTTGATGTTGCCCTTAGCAGAAATGCTGCTTTTTCCTCTCTGCTCCTTGTGCCTTCCTGCTCTACTGTAACCTGCTGCTAGGCAAGAATCAATTGCCCTCTTAAGCTTTCTTTGCTGAGGTCTGTTAGGGCAGGCAAGGCCAGTCCCACATGTTCTTTGCTTCTTGGAAGRTGTAGCTGCAGCAAGGCACCACGTGGGGAGATTTGTAGTGACATTTAGCTGTGGGCAAACCCCAGCTGGCAGCTCAGCCKGTACAGCAAATCACTCACTGGCCCCCAGCAGAGTGGGAGACAGTGGAAGGGTGAGAAAATGAGAAAAAATGGGTTGAGGTAAAGGCAGTTTGTGACATAAAGGAAAAGCTGCTAAGCAAGGAATTCATGCTCTGTGTCCTGTGGGCAGGCARGGGTTTGGCCATCTCCAGGAATGCAGGGCTTCATCACATGTAACAGGAAAAACAAATGCCATCACTCCAAACTCACTCTTCTTCTTCCCCCACATTTTACTGCTGACCATGATGCTGTGGTATGGAATATCCCTTGGCTCAGTTGGGATCAGCCAYCCCGTCTGTGTCCCTTCCCAGCCTCTTGTGTAGCATCAGGCTGCTCACTGGTGAGGAGCAGAAGAGCCCTTGACACCAGTCAGCTCTGCTCAGCAACAGTGAAATCATCTGTGTTATCAATGCTGTTTGAAGCACAAATCCAACTCACAGCACCATATGAGGAACTATTAACTCTGTCACAGCCAAAACCAGATGTGTTTTATCATCACTAGGGTGGGAACATGAACTGGGCACATGGTGGGATAGTGTAGATAAGAGCAAGGACTTGCAAAATGGAAATGTGTTTCTCAAGGGCTGGTGTCCTCAGTACAGAGCCAAATCAGATTATTTCTGGTGTGTCATCCTTTCCCTTTTGCCTTTTCTCCCCCCTCACCAAGGTTAATTGCTCTCTCTGTATGTGTGTCCACAYTATTGAAATTCCAGTGTCAGCAGCACTGGACTGGTGTTACGTGGTGTGGCAGTGACCCATGACCATTGGGGTGGCTGTAGTGACGCTTTCCAGCAGAACATGTCCTGGTTTTACAGTGCCAGCTTTTCCCCTGGTCAGTCTGATTCAGCATTCTCCWCTGATTATAATCAGGAGTGTGTGGYGGGGTCGGGAATGACTTTCTTGAGATAAGGGGGCTCCTCGCTTGATGCCATTGAGAACAAATAAATGGAACCTCTAAATACTTTAAAAGCTTCCTCCTGTTAGTTCATTATAAGTTGCTTGCATCTAGAGAATCCATTTGTCTCAGGAGTTTTGGAATTCTAGGCACCTGACTTGTCACACCACACRTTTGTTCCCCTTGCAACACGGACCCACGTTCTCTGCTGTTCCCAAATTCTGAGTGTTCCTAAACAGAGKGTAGGTAAAAGACAGACTGACTACAATGAAACTCTGTGATGCTGTGTTATCAAATAGGATTTCACAGAATTACAGCGTGGGTCAGGTTGGAAGGCACCACAATGGATCATCTGTGCTGGCYTCCCAGTTCAAACAGGCACAGGATTGCATCCAGGTKGTTCTKGGATATCTCCAGTGAGGGAGACTCCAAAGCCTTGTTGGGCAATCTGCTCCAGTGCTCTGTCACTGATACTTAAAACCTCCCAAACCCTCTTGGTACTCCTACCAATAAAAGGTATTAAACCTGTTATAGACTGCTGTGATCACATCRAATATTTTGGGCAACAATTTTGGAGAGGGGAGGATAAAGGAATTCTTTCCCGTGCTTTCCTTTGCCAGCCTCGGTGTTGCTGGAGCAGAGAGGATGCCCAGGTAKGTTTATTGTACTTGGAAGGCAAATGGGAGAGAGGCACGAGCAGAGAGCCAGGCAGGGATTGGTGAGGAAAGGTCGATGGGAATAGTATTATGGGTTTTGTAGTAATGTGGGACTCTCAACTCGTGATTCTGGTGTTGWGCACGTTTACTTGTGAAGACTGAGATGTCTCTCACAGTGAAGTGGGAGCTGGAGAGAGCCTTCAGTGGAGAGTTGAGATGTATTTTTTCTTCTCTCACAGTTTAAGTTTTTGCTTTTTCCATCCTCGTATTTTTTTACACTATTTTTCACCATCATTTTTTATTCCCTTCTAGTACATAATTTTGAAGATTAAATAATAAGATTCTGGTGAAGCATCTTCCATCACATTTTCCTGTAGGGAATTGTAGCACAAATGATCCTGTGCTGAAGTGAAAGCTCAAATGAATGGCAGCAACTGTGTCTGAACCCAGCCTTGATTCACCATACCTGCTGTTACCCGAGTGAATGCATTATTCATAATTTACATGATACTTTCCYCAAGGCAATATACTTGAAAGCAATGTGTGTAATATAATGTGTCATTATTCCAGAGCTCTGAAAATGTCCTTTTATAATTCTCCTTAGCAATACAGTTTATGTGATGTGGAAACTATTTTCTGACACGTGTGCCTAAGCAGTGAGCCCTTTGTTAGATCCAATTAGAATTTCTCCCTTGATAGAGTGTGAGGCTCTAAAGCACTGTTATGCTTGGCCACGGACAAAATTAATCCAGTCAGCTGGGACTCCCTGCATCAGCTYTCTGCGATCTCATGGTGTGGAACCACTGATATGCACCTCTACATTCAGCAAATCCAGGAYTCGGTGCAAGAGGCAATAGCCAAGCCACTTGTCTGGCGTAGCAAAAGACGTGTCAGCACAGTACAAAATTATTACATGAATATGAGCTACTGTACAATAACACTTTACCCCACTGAGTGGGGTAASTTCTCTCCCACTGGTGAAGAGGGTTTCTCATTTATCTTTTTTTTTTTTTGCAAGTGTGATGAACATGCTATAGATGCTTTGTTCATGAAGATATTTAAACAGCATTTAAGAAAGYCTGATGTATTTTGTGTCTCTTCTGCACTTTAAATTGTTTTAAAAAGGCCCAAACCCCAAACATTTTGTTGATTGCCAATTATTTGGCTTGTTTTAGCAAATGTTTGGTTTAACAAAGCTTTATAAAGGATTGTTTGAGAAACTTAGCTTTGGGTTGTGTTAAGCACACCAAAATCAGATGGAGTAAAATACTCTCAAGTATCATTCTTTTCCCCATGTAGTTCCTATGCTAAAATTTGTGAATGGAGTTAGTTGCTGCTAAAGCTTTGCTAAAACAAGAGTAATAAATGTGATTTTAATCTAATCCAAATTYACAGTTCTTCCTGCCAGTTTATGCAAAGGCCAGAATTGTTTTGACTGGTTTTGATCCGCAGAAATTTCTGTGAGCACCAAAACGACTCATCAGTTTTTTGTGACATCTGCATGCTTTTAAACTGCACCTTTGTTTTGCTGATTAACTGTGCTCTTCAAGCCCTGCAAATCCATGTTCCTGTGTGGCTGGAAGTGATGTGTTGCTCATCACTGAGCATTGATGTGTTGCTGGTGTTCTGTTCAGTCTAACTCTTCTTGGGGTTCAGTGGCCTCTGCAGGTYCTATCCTGTACTTGCCATGTCTTTGGGTGGAAAAGTGCTTCACATCAAACTGCTTTTGTTCCGAAATCTGTGTGTGTAGGAAAGCTGAACCAATGCTCATTCCCTGGGAAGCAACMTGTCATTGCTCCTTTTTGCTTCTAGTAGCTCCCAGAAGGAGCCAAATGCTCTACATCAAACACAGGAAGCGTGACCACTACCTTGAAGGTAACTTTAAAAGAGCCCCAAGTACCACATGATAATTGTGATTCAACATTTTGTGGAATTCATATAGACAGGCACGTATTTAAATCAACTGGGCAGCTGTGACAGAGTTGGATTTTCRACATCTTTCTTCATATAAGAACAGTTGCAGTTATTCTTCAGGTTTCTGTTTTTTAAAGTTAAGTAAGAATGGTGTTATCTTAGAAAAAAGACATAATACATTTTAGTTATCTAGGTGTAARATACAATTTATTGCAATTACTACTTTGTTTTAAATGAGAATTAAGTGAGGGCTAGTAAATCTTAAGGTAGAGTGAGGGAATGAAAATGGATTCTGGAGGCACTTTGTATTTATCTGGAAAAATTCAGCTGCAGAACAAGTTTTAGATTACCCTAAAAAAAAGTCATCAGTAGAAGGCCAAGAGATTTACTGATATTAACAAAAGTTCCTGAGTGTAACTGGTGTATGCAGGTTGGAARTGTGCAACTGATGAAGCAGATGCTAATTTATGTACCATAGGCTTTGTGCCATTTTGTACATAAATTGTGATATCTTCTTTCTCAAGATTAGTTGAACTTCACRGTGTTGTGGAAAACATGCCCCTCTAAATTTTACAAATAACTTTTTTCAATGAGATTATACAAGATTGTTTATTTTACTGTCAGGTAAACAATACATTTTTATATACATTAAAGCATAAAAAGGCCTTGAAATCCATTATTTGTGTATAAACAATTTAATTGAAATGCTTTTTGTGAGACTTAAATATTAATTTTTATGAATCAAAATTTTAGTATTACGTGACAGCTAGTGGAGATTTACCAAGGCTGAGAGCAACAACATCTATCTGTTCCTAAAAATAAATTTTTATCAGTCTTTGGAATGAAGGTAAAGTRCCATAGGTCTCACTAAAGAACATCATAGTAATTCCTATTTTAAACAACCCTACCTGTTACAACTTTGTAGCTTAAAAAATCTGTTCATAAATCTGTGTTATTGGGAGAAATATTTTGTCAGTTYAGGATTTTTCTGTACTGAGTTTGCATTTCCCATTTGGAGAAAAAGGTGATTCCACTCTTCATTATTGAYTGGTCACATTCTGCTGCCTTGCTGCAAATTGTTCATCGGTTTTTCACTTTGTTTTCAAATCCTGTTGTTGTCTTGAGTCTCTTGCTGCATTCCTACCTCTGCCAAGCCCCATCAGTTGCACGTCTTTTAAAGCTTAGTTTGCTTTCAGGTTTGCCTGGATATATGGACAATTGGTTCACTTTCCTCCCTTTGTGCATGGCATCACCGACTGCATCATAACTATGTCTGTAAACCCAATTCTGATAAGCTTTTTGAATCATTGTAACAACTGAGAAATCGCCCACATTGTCCATGTTGATACAGAGGTAGGGTGACTCTGAATATAATAAATAAAATGTTTTTGAAATTGTATCATAGGTGCATGTTTATGTCAGTGTGGCCAGGAGAGGAAAAGGGGCAGGTGTGCACTTGTTGGGAAGAGACCTATAAGCACAGTCACTGGTGTGTTTGGGACTTCTGGAAACACCCAGGGTGCAGTAATGGATGGAATTCCCCTCCAGTAGTATATAAATTTATCAGCTGGTTGCCACCACATACCTCCCTTTTTCCTTCTTCATGGAAAAAGCAAACGTGCACTGGGAAAGTTAACAAGAAACCATTTGAAGGCCTTATGCTTCCAAAGCTGAAGGGAAGAAGGAATACCTTTTTGTTTTCTTTCACATTGATTTCCTTCATGTTTCGTGTTCAGGAAAAAGCACATTCCATAGTATCTGCTACAGCCCTGAATTTGAGAATTAGCCTTTAACTTTCCACTCCTGAACATGTATTTTTTTCCTTCAATGTTCAATGTTTAGCTGCATGGCATAACCCAGGCCAGCTCTGTTCAGGCAAGATGTTATATTAATGTTAGTATTAAGCATCAGGCACCAATTTACCTGGACAGTAAATTT
>NW_026623300.1:1215412-1218721 GCF_030028575.1 Malurus melanocephalus
CCTCTTTCTTAATTGTTTTGACCCTTATGTCCTCTTTCTTAATTGTTTTGACCCTTATGTTCTGTATTTTCTTTTGTTTGYATCTTATTCATCCACTGACTGTCCTTCCTAAAGTAGATTATTCCTAATGCTTGTCTCATTTCACTCCTAAAGTTTGTTAGATGGATATGAAACTATTAAAAACTTCAAGTATGGAAGCACTTTCTCCCATTTTGAGTATTGATATGTAATTGCAGAAGTTTTTGTTTGTTCTTTGACAGTRGACATTAGAGAGTTTAGAAAAGGGAAGTCCAGTAAACCATATCAGAGAAGTATATATTTATGRGAAGTATATATTTAAAGATGCCTTTAAAAATCTATTGTTTAAATTGCTTTTCCTTTTGGGGCAACTGCAAAAGTACTTAATAAGCTGATTTTGAACAMGAGCTGGAAGGAAGTAAAAGAATTGCAAATATTTTCTTATTTTCCATTTGCTATGAGGAGCAGTTATTTGCTTTGCCAAGTCTGCCTTCAGTTCTGTTTAGTCCAAATAGGAACCCAAGAAGTTTCCTATTGAAAGGGAAATTTTCTGTGCAGATATAAAAAAATCATTTACATCTTGCATATCTACGTGGAGGACTGTTCTGTGTCTCCTAGCTTTTTAAAACATCAGTGATATTAAAAGCATCCCTAGGGCAGCTCAAGGGTGCACTTAAAGCCATGCCAGTGTTTTTGAGGACTAAAAYTGGGGCATGTTTGGGAGAACAGGAACACATTGGGTTGGTGTCAGCAAGAAATGTTTGTGTAGCTTCCAAAAATGAACAGAAGAGGAAAAAGAGACTGAATTGTCTTGATTAAAACAGGTTGAGATACATGTCAAACTAGGTATATTGAGTATACTGAGGCTGGGAAGAAGGTTTTTCACTGTCTGCTTCTTCATGGGATCTGTTCCCAGCCTTGTGGTCCAGGCAGGTGTTACGGAGACTTTACGTACCCAGGCCCTGATTTATGGACCACAGCGGTCCTATTGCAGCTATCTGGGCCAAGTCTAGTGATATCTTCCTTGATGATAACACAGTCATCCAGCTTGCACCACCACAGGCAGGCTAATCTGAGTCCCCTTTTGTAGGGATGGGAAGGCTTTTATTCCCATTTATTCATTGGGACCTAAAAGAACAGAATACTGGATTCCAGTCAAAAGATTTTAAGAATTGTATGTCTGAATTCCTTTGGAATTTTTAATATTTGRGTGTCTGGTATTTAGATTTTGGCCTTCGTACTCTGTTAATTTCAGTGGGGTTCAAATTCCCTGTGAGGAGCAATGTAAGCTCTTTGCAGATTTGCATGTAGTCAGGGAGAAATGGTATCATTGAAAAGCCAAATTCATCAAATAGGAAATTTGTATCATCTGTCAGGATTCTCGTCAGAGCAGTTGTGGAGGTTCAAGAACAGCAAGCCAGTTTTTTCTGGTGTCCTTTGTATTTTGACACTTGYAGAGAGGCCATTCTCTCACCATTTGTTTTGCTGGGTTACTTTTGCTCAATATTTCTGTGGGGTTTCTTTGCTGTGGGTTTTTTTGTTGTTGTTGGTTTGTTGGTTGGTTGTGGGTTTGTTTTTTTTTTTTCTTCCTTGAGAGAGGTTTTCCACTTCTGTAGCATTCTGAGTGCCGTCTTCTGTCACTGGTTTGCAGTCACATTTCTGGAGTGTGAATGCCCAGATTTTCACATGCTGTCCCTGAAGTTCAGTGACATTTCTGCTCTCCTATCTCTGCTGGTCACATAACTGGTGATACATTTTCAGATCATATTTGTCTTTGACGTGTTGGCAGGTCACAGTTATCTGTTATCAATGAGTGTAGTCAACGAGGTATTTTCCCTCCTTGAACTTTTCCAGTTGATAAATAGCTTCATTTCCTGGTGCTTCCAAACACCCAGCTTCCCATTTTATGCTACAGGGCTTCATGCTTACGTATCTCAAAGTTATCCATTAAATTCTGTGTGATATTCTAGATGGTCCTTCTGTGTGTTGATTGTATCTCCTGACTTTGCATTAGAAGCTGATTTTAATAAGGCATTGTAGGTTTTGTTTTATTTTTTTTTTTGCCTTGCTAAGTTCATTGGTAAAAGTATTAAATAAAATTACTTTCTGAGCAAATGTTTGTAGAAGTACACTAATAATCTCCACATGGTCCATGCTTTCCCTTTTTAAAGCTCTATAAGCTACTCTGTTTGTTCATACTGCTAATATGTACTTCAAGATTCCCCTCTGAGTTCACTAAAGAATTCCTTATGTCACACTGTCATAGGCTTTGTTGAAGGGCAGATAAATGATGTCTATAAAAGATGTTCTCATTTTAAAAAAGGAAAAAAATAGTCACACATTCTTCTCTCCCTCTTTTTATTTTTTTATGCAAATACATTTATTCCTGTTTACTTCCATTTATTCAGCATTTTTTCCCCCTCTGAATAATTGTGCTGAAGCCATGCATTCTTCTGGGATCAGAATAACTGGACTTTCTTTGCCCAGACTGCATTTTTTCTTTCTCAAGTTATGGGTATTATATTTGCTATTTTCCAATCAGATGACACCAMCCTCAGCATCAGAGACCTATTAAAATATTTCCTTTAACACCTCCTGCTTCATGTGCTGGTGTTTCCAGAGCTCTGGTATGTAAATTATCTAGTCCCAACTTCAGTATATTAAATTCTATTGAATTTTTCTGTTACACTGGCTGTGTTTATTTACATGYCCATTAACTAATCTCAGAGAAGAAAGTATTTTTTTTTTTTGCTTTATAAGTGTCTAAATTAAAACCACATATTTGGTAATTCACATTCTCCAGAAATCTTGAAAGCAGCCTGGTAAACWTTCTTTAAAACTGCTTGTAGAATTCACTGGCCTGTTAATATTATCCCAGAAGCCATAAAAAGCACCAGCCAATTGACAGTCAAAGTAATGTGCATTTCCCAGAAATTTGAAATTGTGGGGTGAAGAGTCATTTGGAARAGAATGGCCATTTTCCTTCATGGCTTTCAACTAACTTTTGACTTTTGTTTAATCTGTCTCTTCTTGACATTCCATTAGTATAGGAGAAGACGGATGAAAGTRGATGCCTTGAAATCTTGCATGTGGAGTTTTTCCTTTCATGTGTCTGATGTTCCAGCCCATCAAAAATGTTACTGTCCTTCCAGTTTCCTTTCTACTCCTCACATATTGCATCTCTGTGCTYCTATCTGTGTTTTGCTGTCATCTCCTTTATAGTCTTTCCAGGCTTCCTGCACATTCTTCCAGTCCTTGTCCGACTTCCCAAGCTGCCTTTTTAGTGCTATT
>NW_026623300.1:1218936-1260402 GCF_030028575.1 Malurus melanocephalus
CAAACCCTTCTATATTGTACCTACTCATTCTGTTAAAGAGTGTTTGTTCTTCATCACTTGGGAACTGTGTGATGATAGTCATGTCTGCCTACTCATGAATATATTTATTCCGGTCTTTTCCTTCAGGAGCTGTGAATTGATGCAGGTTTTTGGTTTTGGGTTTTTTTTTTTCATGGTTTATTGTTTTGGAGTTCTTGTACAATTTTTTGTAGTGCTTTATGTTATGTAATGGGATCAGGAGTAGCAGAAAATGTGGAMTGTTGTTGGAAAAGCAGCTGTCAAGGTATAGATGTGTAGGTGTCAAGCATTTCACTGTTCTCTGTGGAGAAAGCTTTTGGTGTGAAAGGAGGAAATCCTGCCTTAGACCTATCATTGAGGAGGTCCCTTCCCATGCTGCTTTCCTACAAAAAGCCATTGCCTTGTCCAGAAATATCCTCTTCAGGGTTCCTCARATTCCTGGCAGCATTGATTTGAGCACTTTCTAAGTGTCAGCAGCCAGTTTGTGGCCGGCTCTCTTTACGGGTGGACACAACGTGATTTAACATGTCCTTTTCATTGAAGACCACCCAACTGTAGCCCTCAGAGGGGGAGAGCTGYGGTCCTGGACCATGTTTTTATGCGCTGTATTGATATGTATTGGCTGCCAGAGTATCTGGTTACACGTTTGAGCACTCCCTAGCTGTTCTCTAATTGCTCCTGTTTTGCTCGAGGTTGTTAATGTGTAATCCTGCCTGCGGCACTCAACCCGTATTACTGAAGCTGCCGTGAGCCTGTGCTCGGCTGTGTCAAACCTGCAGCTGGTACAGCTGTGGCTGCTTCTCCCTGCCACTGTGGAAGCTGCAAGCCTGGCCAAGGAGCGGGCTTGCCAGAGCGCTGACCTGCCAAGTGAGTGGCTTTAATGTGTAGGCTGTGGAAAGCACTCAGCACAGGCTGCTCTGGTGCAGCTCCTGTGGTGTGAACGCTCTGCAGAAACTTTCCCATTCCCTCCTCAGTTGGGCCAGCCCTGCTTCTAATGAGGTCCAGGGGAAGGTTTAGCAGGTGTGGAATGGAGTTGCAATACTCTGCACTGACTACAAGGGTGTCCTTTGTGTTAACAGCCATTTTCTTGTCTTCTCCTCGTGCCCCCTTTCACCCCACACCAAAATGAGCATGCATTGGTTTAGAGAGCTGTAGTTGCTGTTGGGGGGAAAACTTTCACTCTGTGCATCTTAAGACTGAGAGCTGCATCTTCACCTCCTGTAAATGGAGAGTTTGTCATCRTACCCGGCACTGATGCAACAAATTGGGCAAAACTTACTGGGATGGGGCCGAATTCTTCTAGAGCCATTCATGAGATGTGCTTGCTGTGTGGCAAATAACATAATTACTGTATGTGTGCATCCATAAATGTGTACTGTAAGTACACACAGCACGATCTGTGTGTGGGAATGATAGCGTATATGCCTGCTAGATATTTGGGTTAATAAGAAAATGTGTGGGAAAAACAAGCAAGGAGGAAAAACAGCTCAAAATAATTCAGGCCAGAGCAGGGTTGTTGCAGGACAGCTCTTAAACTGGAGGAAATCTGGCTTGAGCCTTTGTAAAGCCAGATGTGGTGGTTTTGTCCACAGAACAGGACAGAAGTTCAGGAGCTGCCAAAACTTTGTGTTCTCATTGGATTATGAAAATCTACCTTTTTTTTTTTTTCCCCAGGGTTTTTTTTTCCCCTCCAATAAGGTAGGTGATTGTTGGGGAAYTATCTGAAGAAACTGGGATTACACAGGGAGGGAAGATCTGTGTAGGATGGCAAGGTGGTTTGCAAAGTCATTCCAATCAGGTATATTTCTGCTAATTTCGAGAGCTGATAACACCAGTGTGCAAACTGCCTTATGAAGCTACGTAGGGTTTGTGGCCAGTATTGGTTTGCCATAAGAGGTTTTAGATTTACTGCCTTAGGTGAAGCACTTGCTCAGCAGGACTTCAGTTGCCAAGAAATTTTTAAAAGAATTAGCAGCTTTCTTCTAGTAAAGCAAATGGGTTAAATTCTTAGTGTAGAGTTGAAGATATAATCACAAAAAAGAAACATTAGGAGATAAAATCTATCCACAGAATATACTTGACTTCAGGTTCTTTGTTATTTTTTGGTTTTTTTTTTTTTTTTTTTTTTTTTTTTTTTTTTTTTTTTTTTTTTTTTGGGGTGTCTTTAGGTTGTGATGAAGTGTTTGTAAGCTGAACTCCAAACTAAAGACCTGTTGTGCCAGGGTACTTCTGTGGAGTGCTCTGTTCCATAAGATCTTTCTGAGTTTTTGTGCTTGAGTGATGTATTGACTTCCAGTGCTTAAATCACATCTCAAGACCCTTCTTAGTTYCCTGCTCTGAAGGTACAGCGCTGCCTGACTTCTTGGTGTTGTGGGATTGCTTTGCTTTGCTTTAGAGTATATCCACGATGAGCACAAGTCTTGGACGTGACAATCTTTCCATTCCATTTGGTCTTTTCCTCAGGAAAACAATTTCATTGCAGTCATAAAAGTAGGCTGTTCCATTTTGTGGATACAAAGCATAGAAGCTTGATTCTTTTACAGTGGTTTTTCATTTCGGAAAGCATGCCTACAACACGAACATTTTCATAGCAACATCATGGCTCATGTTTTTCTCTATATTAAAAAAATCGGGTTTTAAATTAAAAAGGATGTGTGCAGTTGCTGTGGAAAACTTCTATCCAGTGTATTTAAAATCCTGACGCCCCAGCTACATGACTCAGTTTCTTCCTCTTCTTGGTTTTAAGGAACTTGGTAACATAATATAAAATTTCTTGTTGTCTATAGAGGAAGGAACAGCATTTTTACCAGATATGGAAAATTCCAAGTGGAACATACGCAGAGATAGAACACCATTTGGAGATTTAAGAAGACATTTTATGATTCTGAGTTTTTTGACGCAGAGCACACAACAACCTCCCAAGTAGTCACCTTTTCATTGCATTATGGTAACTTATGCTGAGACAAATCATGTAAATAGAGAAACACAAATTATTTATTTGAAAAACCGTCTCCTCAGTGCTTTCCTGAGAAACCAGAAGGCCATACCATGTAGTGTTGAAAACTTTTTTCTATTCTAAGATACTTWGTAGTTACAGGTAATACCTGTTTCTGAGCCAGTTCTTCTCCTTTCTCCCCTTTTTTTAGTAGCCTATGGGGCTCTTGTTCCAGGTGACACTGGCAGTGGTTAGGGGCAGCAGCAGAGTCATGCCAACCTGTGTAGATATTCACTGCYTGATTTTGGGTGAGCCTGGCTGTGTGCAGTTCCCCTTTAGAAGGAAGGTTACATCATAGGGAGGGCTGAGGTGAGGCAGAGGCTGAAAGGATATAGCAGATTTTTTTTCCTTTTCCTGCTCTAGTTTTAATTTGTTAGCGCACCTGCAGGTCTGRCATTTGTTTTCTTCTTTGCTTCTCTTCCTTTCAATATATATAAATGGCTCACTGGAGGCAAMACTACCTCTAGTTTTATTTCCAGCTGACTTAACCCCATGCTGCTGCTCCCCAGTGCCCAAATCCCTTCACCCCGAAGCACACTCCATCCATCCTTTTCCTTCTTTCTGCTAGGTAGTTCATGAGARGGAATTGGTGAATTCTGGTCTTGGAAGTCTCTACAGAAAACAAGAACTTAGCACATGTCTCATTTCAAAATTATTTATAATGTTTAAATGTAAGGGTGGATATAAAGAGGTTGTAAGAGGAACATATTTTATCGTTCCAGAGGGACGAAGGATGAAGAGCGTGACATCTGGAAAGTCTGGTAATATGAATAAAACCAACTGGAAACAGATGGATAATGGGGAGCTCATCTCCTACTACAAATCTTCCTGTTTCAAGAAAATGCTAAATCTGTTTTTAGTACCTGGCATTATTTTAAAAAGGACTGTCTGTATCACAGAGGAAGTTGATAATAAGGAAATAAAATTGTTCTGTTTTCTGTGAGACCAGGATTTACTCACCCAGGTGAGTAAAAAGAGAGGAGCCAAATTTTTCAACTTCAGCTATTAAACCTCCAGTCTTTGGAGAAAACTTATTGTTATAAAGGCAAGAAATACACAGAAGACACACCATTTACATAACACAAAACCAGGTCTATCCTCTTGAGTTGCAAAGCCCAGTTGTACAAATAAYTGCTCTTATAATAATTTTTAAATAATAATTGCTTTCATAATTAGTATTATTATGCTATTTAGTCATGTAATTATTAGATTTAAATCCTTGTTCTTCAGAATGAGAAATGAAAATTAWTACTAATGGCACCAGTGTAAATGTCAAATTAATAATGACTTATTGAGGATCGTTTAAAATCATATGATGTGGTATCTGGAAGTTACAACCAGAAAGTGAGYTAATAGCAGCAGCTAAATTATCCTTTTGCCTACCACAGAAGATGCATTCTTAACTAGAAATATTAGTTAGTGTAGTTAAAAAAAAATTATGTCTTTGATTTATTTGCTTGATTATATAGTGTGTTTAATGCCTTGATGTGTTCTGGAATGTATTATGAATATTTTAGCTGCAGTACTCAACTTAAATTTTACTTTGCAACAYTGACCAATCTAGACAAAATCAAGGTTTGAAAAATTAAGCAGGTATTTATGTTTATTTATATGCATGTGAAGCAGTTTGTGCTTTTGCGCAACAGAAGGAAATAAAACTAAAACTAATCGGTAAAATGTGAGGAATTATCAAAAATGGAATACTTTGATTTTGTGTGTGTGGGACCCAAATTCTCTGTGTGTACATGTTGAGAGGTGGCCATACCCAAACAAATTGTTCTCAAGCACTGAACACTTCAGCCTGAYAGTCATGTTTTGATTGGCTAAAGGCAATAATGACTGCTGAGACCATCAGGACAATCAGGGGTCTGTCTCAGGCACCCATCCCTGATGGTGACTGTGGAGGATGTGCCGTAGGGAGGATGTTCCATCAACATCCATTTCCCATGGRCCCTGCCAGGCTGGGCTGTGTGTGTCAGAAGTTACATCCCAGCCTCTTGCCCTGAGCTCGCCTGGTCTTTTTTTCAACTCTAAGTCTCACAACACAGCCTCATCTGCCAACAAAAATGTTCTCTACCAGCAATGGAGAGAGAGTGGTTTTGCACATTGTAAACCACCTTCTTCAGTCCTAAGTTTAGTGCTTAATAGCTGTTAATTGCTGTTTAATGTCCCTACCATCTTCATTTCTTCAGTTCTGTTTCTTAAAAAAAACCACTTTGTCATCGTGGAGTTCCTGCTGTAACTCTGCTGCTCGYCTGTGTAATAGTATCAGCCTGATTTTTTTTGGAGTAGAGTTTCACAGTTGTAATAAAAGATTGCAGACTTAGATGGATGGGGTTTGTGTATCTATACAGTGAGGTAACTCTGTAACTGGAAAGTGCTCAGTAAATCAGRCCATATATATTTAACTATTCTGCAAAGGACAAAATTATGGGAAATACTCTTAAAGGCCAGCAGGTCTCTTCTGAAAAATGAAATTTAAGAAGACACCAAATGCTTGCTTTTATTGAATCCATAAAATCACCTTGTGAAATCTGGTTTTATAATTGTGGGTTGTAAAGAAGAAGTCTGAAAAACACCCATATGTTTTAAGATTCTAAATACATTCCTAGTGATCAGGGCATGAAAGATAAGCAGAATAGATCTAGCAAGTTTGTTTCCCTTGTCAATCTGATGTATTTTGATAACATTAAATCTTAACTRAGCTCTAGAGCCCAAAGACAGTCTCTGCTTTGCATCAGGAGTGGCTTCAGTAGCTCAGGGTGCTGCAGGGAAATGTGGTGCTGTGGCTGCAGGGGTTGGGGACAGAGCCCTGGCTTGTGTGSAGGCTGGCAGCAGAAAGCCAGGGCTGTTTTACACCTTCTCTTAGGTCAAATGGGATTGTGRTGACAAGAGCTGGTGATTTTCTTGCTTTCTTGGAATTGTGTTTTGATGAAGACCATTGGTTAGGATTTGAGGTTTTGATCTTCTAGGAAAAAGAAAAATTATGATTCCAAAGCACTAATAATTAGTGCAAGCATTTAATTTGCTCATCCCATCCTTTCTTTCCTGTCAATGATGGGAATTGGAATGAAAGCTGTATAGCTAATTCTCAGGTGGTTCTTTTCTKTGTTTTGCCTTACAAACAAATAGGTTTGAGGATTGAGGATTTTGTGACAAAAATGACCAGGAGCTTTATTCCCCAGCTGAAAGTATACATCACACTTCTTCACAGAGTGCATAGTGTCGGTGTGGCTCTTTTCTAGGTTCTCATTTTAGCCCCAAGTGTTAAAATGTTGTTGTAGGCTGACAGCTCATTATGGGTGAGACATTCCTTTGAGCTTTCAAGGTGGGTAACCTGTTCCAGCAAAACTCTAGGTGTCTGCTGAAGAAGGGCCTTGTTTTCTTTCTGCTCAGCAGCGTGGAGAGTTCATAAGTTGGTTTGCATTAGCACTTTTTTTGTTAAACAACAGGTTGTAAACAACAGGTACATGTTGTATTTCCCTTCAACAAACAGAAATTTACATTTGACAATGAATACATTCTCATATTGTTTTTTCTTTGATTGTTAATTCTTTCTGATTGATTGGAATAGAGAGAGGAAGGGAAATCTTGAGCTTATCAAGGGCAAATAGGCTGTTTTTAAACAGAAACTTGAGTCTTGCCAGCAAGCAAAATGTTGAAGCCCAGCTCTTTGACTGATTTTACCATCAAAACGGAAGCATTATTAATGCAGAGAATTGATTCCCATTTCCATTCTAGAGGGTTGCTAAGATCATTGAATCATAGAATAGTTCAGGTTTGGAAGGAGCGTTAAAGACCATAGWGTTCCATCCCCACTGCCATAGACAGGGACACCTCCCACTATCCCAGGATGCTGAGACCCCCATCCAGCCCAGCCTTGAACAMTTCCAGGGGTGAGGATCCACAGCTTCTCTGGGCAGTCTGTTCCACTGACTGATAATGAACGAGGAAGAAGGAAGAGAAATGGACTGGAAAAAACAGACCTATGATCCTGTTCTGTGTCACTGTGCTGGGATTACATTGCCCATGAACATTTTTATTTTGGCAAAAGAAAAGTAGGGCAAGAAAACCTGAATGCCAAGTGTTGACGAAAAAGTCAGTCCCTTGCACAGAGCGGGAGTTGTGTGAGAACAGTCAGTGCTTGTGTAAAGATTGCCCCACAGTGCTGGAAGGTCAGGGAGACCTTGGAGTTATCTGCTGCTTTGTAAACTGAGGAACAACATTTCCTCACACTGGAACTGGAGAAACAACATTTTGACATTTCCATTCCCTCTTCATCCCCTGGATGTCACCCATGTAAACTGGATTAAGTGAGGAACAGCTAGAAAATTAGGTTTRGTGGCAAAGAGATATCTTACTGAATGCAGTTTTGTGTTTTACTTTGTAGGAGATACTTGGGGAATCCTTTCATGATGCTCTCTGTATGTCTGGATGCTGGAAGGTTAAAATAGTCAGGGAGAGAGTCCAAAACATAAAACCTGGGCTTTATTCTGCTGCCTGTACTTAGTGCTTGCCACCTTTGGCAGGTACCTGTACTAGCCCATTAGCTGTCTGTGTTGGTGAGTGAGATGTTAATGCAAGTCTGAAGAAAAACTGCCAAGGAAAGGAAAACATTGGAAGAACTCTAAAAATACGTCAAAACCAGTTAGGGTGGTTTTGGGGTTTTGTAGTAAAACTGGAATGTTTTTAAAAATAAATAATGGAAAACTATGTAAACTAAAATACTTTCTCAATATATAATATAGTCATTTTGCTTTGTATTTAAGCTCCAACTTGACACTATAGCTGCTATGTATTATCTTTTGAAACTCYCCTTTTCATGTTTTTATACAATCTTTTTATATGAGGTGCTACACCAATTTTGTAGATTTTTGCATCATCTGAAACAGGATGGTCACAGGAGCATTGCCGTTTAGTTTGGGGTTTGGGGTTTTTTAGTTTGTCTTTTTTTTYCCCCCCTTGGTTGCATAGATGGCTTGCTTTTTAATATTGGGTAAAGCCATTGCAATGAATATATATGAGGTTTAAATTCATGCTTCATGAACAGCCTTAGTTCTAGTATTTCCTAGTTTGAGAACTTGGAGTATTTTTAACAATAATGTTCCTTTCATGAGCTTCCCAAGTAATTTTTTTTTAAACTAGAGACTTGGTACTTGCTTGCCAGATACCATTAATTGCATCTCTTGAAATAAGCAGAGAAGATGATATTTTCCAGAACACAGACTTTCAATTGGTGCTTACAAACTTCATTACGAACACCTCCCATTGATGCTTTCACATCCAAAAACCATGAGACCATACCTGAGAAAAATCAGAGCCTTCTTTATTATGGCAAATAGTCTTTTATTTATGTGCTTTGTAAATAGTCAGTAGCAAATTAATACAATTGACTATTTTTGTTTCAAATTAATAGATGCTGCATATAGGACTTATTATGCATATTTAATGGAAAGGAGGAGATTAATGGACTCTGTAGATGAGAGTTGCAAGATTCTCTTGAAGTATTTTTCTTATTTGACTTGAATTCCTGCCTGTTTTGATGCTCACCACTTCTCAGCCTTTTCCTACAGCATGCCTGGCAATTTAAATTTGTGGAATTGTTTGGTTTATTCTGGTATTTTGTTGCTTTTTGGGTTTTTTGTTTGTTTGTTTGTTTTGTTTTGTTTTCCTTCCCAAGAACAGTTTAGATAAACAGGTACATCACCGCACGCACAGTTTGTGGTCTCTCTTTCCATCTCTGAAAATAAGTTTCTGTTCCAAAAAAATGAAAAAGCAAACAGGTGATTTGTGGGTTTTGAAACCATATTTTACTCTTAAGCAAACAGGGCTGCCCTTGAAGCCTGTGCCATTGCAGTGATCCCCTACAGAACATGGAGCAATTCACAACTGTGACTGCACTTTTGTGATTCTTCCTTTGAATGAACTTGAAGAGGGGGCCTATGATTCTGTTTTAACCRTTTGTTATGTCTGAATATTAACGATTTATGGCCCAAATTATRCATCTTGCAGATAGCTTTTCCTTTTGAGATACACTTTGCACAGAACCAAGTATTAATAATGATCAAAAAAAATGGTATTGTTATATAATTGGACTCAGCAGTTTATTTGGGAAAAAAATAATTGCTTTGTCTTGTAGGTTTCCCAATTTTACCCACAGGCTAAGTCTTGTATGTATAATTATGTTTTAGGAGACATTTTAAGTGCTAGTTGAACCTTTAACCTGTGTTTCCTCTGGAATAATTACAGGATGTGAAAATGGCCAAATGAAATGCTTACTCACAGAGATTAATAGAATTAGTTAAGCTACTGTTACCTTATGCTTGATTTATATTGTATGTGTAGGTCGAAACAGGCTGTAATGGCATGTGGGTGTTTTCCTATCTTTTTATACTTGCTAAAGTTTTGCCTTATGTTTATTACTTGCTATGCTATGTGGACTGCTTAAAAAGGCATTTTAGACCACTGGCAGGTAGTTGAATTTCAAAGGCTGGCTCTATTTAAAACAAAACAGTAGTGTTTGAACTTCTATCATTTTTTTTTTTCTGAAAATAACAGTAATAGAATTGATTCCATCACCTTCCAAGGAAACAAGTTGAAAAAGAAACCTCTGTGGATTAGYAGTCCAGACATCAAATATATTTTGCAGACATTTGAAACCAAGCCTGAGTCAGCTACAATGGAAGCAGGGAAAACTAAGGAAAATCATTAGTCTGTCTGCATAGCCAAGATTGCTAGAAAAGGTAAAAATAAGAAGTCTGCAAACATGAGGAGCAGTATAGCAAAAGTAGAACGTTTAATCTTATTTAAAGACTCAAGATTGCTGGCAATTCTATTATATTTTCAAGTAAAACATTCAGTTAAAAGTGATCTGCCTTTTAAAATTTGATCTGATGTATTTCTTTAAGAAGAGAGTGATGCATTGACTTTGAGGCAGCTTGATTTTGGATCTTTGAGAAATGTGTTGTTACCATCTTAATTTTCAGAAGCTGCATCTTTAGCAGAAAACTTATCTTTAGAATTAAGGAAAAGCTTGAAATCAGCTTATCTTATTAGATAATACTGTGGGAGTTACCAGGCAGGTTTTTACCTGGCTTCACTGGTTTAGAAGGCCTTTTTGCTGGGCTACTTCCAGTTAACACTTTGCAGCCCCCCTCCTGCAGCCTCTACTAGTTCAAGTATTTGGGGTTTTCACCCAGGTGAGGTGCAATTTGTAAAGGTGCTACCCAGGAGCAAGAGCTTYCATGGCTCATTTAAAAATCTCAGCAAGTGCTAGCTTAATATATTCATTATTGTTTTTTCAGTTGTTCCACAGAACCTTGTTTTAAGGCAGATGATGATCCTCATCCTCTGTGAAGATCTTGGGAAGGTTTTGGGGCAGTGAACTGAAACCCTTAAAAGTCTGAGCCACAGCTGGAGGAAACCTTTCTCACGGAAAGTTTTTTAGTCAGCAACTTCATTTTGAATCAAAGAGCATTTGCGTAAATCTATTTTACCACTCACATAAGGTATCTTTAGTGAGCTCTTTCACTGCTTTTTAATCCTGTTTTAATTTGGTTTAGAGCTAATGTTTGTTTCAGTGGTTACATCATGCAGTGAAAATGAGATTTACTTTTTTTAAGGTCAGTGAAGTATAAATGCAAAGGACATTAAAAATCAATTATTAAATCAAGATTTCCTTTATTCTCATTCTATTTATGTTTACCTCTCTTTGATGACTTCCTTTTTAAGTATTATAGTAACGTAGGAAATTAAAGATTTTCCTTATATACATTTCTGTATCATCTTGAGTTTATGGGATTTCTCATCCTTTTCCTGAAAAACCTGCTTGGTAAGTCAACTTAGCATGTATGAAAGAAGAGCATCCTCTCTGCATACAGACAGGTTTTTTCTTTATAGTAATGATTCTGTTATTAATCACACCAAATTTCTTGTAAGGAAGGAATCTGTATTTTGCTCCTTGTGTAGAATGGATATAAAATGCAGGAATTACAGTATTTCACCAGAGATGCAAGCAGAGATCCTGGAAAAGGGTTGCTAAACATGGAATCTGAATGCAAATGTTCTGTGATAAATGTGGGCTATTTTGCTGAAGGGTGTATGTGCATGCATCGAGAAATACTGTGATGGCATGACAAGACTTTATGGGCACAGCTGTGTGTGTTGAGGCGTGGCCCTTCAGCTGGAAAATGATATGCTGGAATATCTTTGCTTTTATCCTTGTGTCATAATGGCTTTTTGTTGCTGAAGCAATTTTAAAGGAACTTTCAGAAACACAGAGGCAGTGGTTGATGGGAAATCGACTTAGCAAGTCATTAACATAAAAAAAATGAAATAATAAGAGAAAGGAGATACTGGAGTATTGAGCTGGTGACTGTTCTGTGTGTTGAACAAAGGACATTAGAATACCATGTTTAAAATAGCTGACTAAAACTTCAGAAGCATTACATTAGCATAGTCTTTGCTACAAATATACTAATTATATTGAAATGATGAGAAGGGACTCACAAATTTTTTAATGTAGTTTTCAAATGCTGGTCAGAGAGCTTCCAGCATATATTGCAATGTCAGTGCCTTCTGAAATGTTTTCATACTTCTACCAGATTTTCTATGATGGAAATGATTAAATATTAGCCAGTTGTTGTGCTTTTGGGAACCATGAATTTCTGGAAAATATCCCTGTGCTGTCAAAGAAATRTAATTCTGTTCTGGGGAATTCATCTGGAAAGAGCATTTCTTCAGGGGTGATGGGGACCATCTGTGGAATTCCAACTACGTGGAAAACCTGGAGCAGAGATGGGCAAAAATACAGCAGGATGCAAGCAGCTCTGGAGAGGTCACTGTGGTAACCTTGTTTAGAGGAGAGGTTGGCATATGTGGGCTGACCTTCTGACCCTTAATAATTCAAGAGTGGTTGTGAAAAGTTATACATTCTTCATGTYGAGGCAATATTTCTCTGGCATAAGGCTTCTAATCATTCCCAATCTTCACGCAGTTTTCAAATGCATATTTACACCTATGCAAGATAYACACACAGAAACCCTCTGATTGTTATTTAGTATGCTGCCTATGTAGTTTCAAACCATTCAGCTCCCAAGTAAACAAAAGCAAAAGGAAGCATGCTCTGAGATTCAAATTGCAAATTGCTTTTCTACTGCAGTGAATTAGTAACTTGCTTTGTGCTGTAGTGAGGTGCATTTTTCTGTTTGAACCATTTGGTTCACAAAGGACTTTCTGCTCTGTTCTTTTACTGCTGCTGTGAAATTTCATCAAGCAAGCAGTGTTTGTGGARTTTTCACTTGTGTGTTCATTTGGTTTTGGCCATCTAGTTTGAAATTCCATTATATGCCATATTTCAGGTTGCAATGGAAAGTCCCCCCGTCCCTCCTTTTTCTCTTCTTCCTTCAAGGCAATAAATTCTGTTCATAAATGGAGAAGATCTGGCTGTCATTTTTTCTTGTAGCTTGTGTAGCAATGTGGTTGTCTCCTTTCAGAAAGGAGGTCTCAGTCGTGTCCCCCAATTCACCACGTTTTATTTACTGTATGTGGTGGTCTTCTTAATGGAAAATGCAGAGATGTGTATGAGGTCTGAAAACAGGAGAGAAAGGTTCATGTTCCTCATTTGAAAGTCATATCACWTCATGTTGTAAATAAGGAAGGAGTTAGAATTTACTCTGATTTTTATGCTGATATTTTGGCTTCCTTGTTTTTCACTGCATCAGTCTGTAATGAACTRTAATTCTCACTTCTTTGGGTGTTTCTCACTATTTACATTGTTGGCCTTACTTAAAAGAGAAGAATAAACACTGAAGTTTTGTGGTTTTTTTCATAGCCTCGTCCATTAGCGTTACGTCTTTTGTATTGAAATGATCACATGTGTGGATAATTTTAGCATATTTCACTATTGCCTAATCCTATTGTTTCAGTGGAAGGTGTCAAATTTACAGAGAACACACCCAGARCTGGATGCTGAATTGGATAAATATTTTTCTGTTTTAATAGGCATTCCATGGCTGTKGCCTACTGTATCAACAGTGATTTAGGGATTAAGATGAGAAGATKGGTTCATTGGGACTCCATCTATCTGTTTCTGGTGGATGACACATTATGATTTTGTCRTCAGCATGCTATAGTTTTGTGTTCTGTCTGCCCCAACATGCTTTGGGTAGGTATCAGAATAAATGTCAGGGAGCACATCCCTCTCTCCTTTACAGCCTGTAGCCTAGGSCTCCTTTCTTCTCTAATAATAGTCCCCATCAGCTTCAGGTAGAAAATTTAGCTGCACAGGCCCAGCATTTCACCAATAGTGCCAGCCAGTTTGTGTGTAGAGAACAAAATAGGTCTTTGGACCCAGTCTAGGCCTGGGGCTGGAGCTGAATTTCTGGTTGCTAAGCGTAGGTAGAAGGCACAGTTATAATCTTAATCTTAATCCTTTGAAATGTATTTTCTGACTCTCCCTTTAAACTTATGTACCTCAGAATAACATTGGTAGCTGCTTTAAAGCACATACATAGGTGACTCATAATGTCAACACACATGATTTTTGTAGTGCCTTTTCTCCTCGACTTTGGAGTTAAAAACAACACTAGAATGTCTCAAGTATTAATTCCATGACTGGCTAGAATACAGCATTCTAATATTGACCAGTCCGATAGTTTCAATAGAGCTGTATAAGCATAAGGGATATTCATACTGTCACATTTTGTTTGTACTCAGACTTTGTTCAAAATCTTTAAAAGTTGACTTTGATTTAAACGATTACATATGTTTAATTGCTAGGTTTCTTTTCCATGGAGTKACTGGTAGTGAGTACAATGTTACTGCATTTCTGTTTATAGGGAGGCATTAAAATCCTCTGGAGCTGGGTGGATTATTAATTACATATTGAAGCTGCTTATCAGACTTTTAAATATCAAAGATTTATACATTTGAAAACAWAGTAAAGCAAAGACCTTGGACAAACCAACAGCCCTCCCCAAAACCTCAAAAMCCCCAAAGCCAGACTCTATTACAATATCAGGCAATGCTGCTTCTTTTCTTGATTGTTCATGGTTGTGCTGTCACTCATTAATCCTGGAATAACTCTGACCTAGTTGCATGAATTATGAATTAAACTTTACTCCTTGAGCATCTGATTTGTGGCACTYGTGTGCCATGGAAACAGTGGCAGCAAACACAGAAACCAAATTCCCCGTGCTCCTTATCTTCGCAGRGACTTTTCCGACTGGAGGAGCAGAGCTTAGCCTTTCCGTACTAWGAAAATATTTGAACGTATTATTTCAAAAGACGTTTCTGAAGTGTCTTTTTTTTTGGTGGATTTCAGTTGAAAACACATGGATCGTGTTTCACACTCTGTTTAGATAGGTGCTTGTCATTCTAACTGAGCAAAGAAGGCTCGGTGTGTGAATGCCTGAACGGCATGGAGCCATAGGCAGGGAAAGGATGTTATCAGGGAATGGGGGAAAGCCTGAGTGAGACAAGGGCTTCATGGCATGGGACATCACCTGTGGGGTTTTTAGTCCCTGCATCTTGGACAGTCTCTCAGATGGCACTAATTTGCAGCACAGTAAGTACAGAAAATAGTAAGTATAAGAAATGTGTCACAACAGATGAGTATTCAGTGGATAGCAAAGCTGCATTCTGTAAGAATGGTGAGAAAGGGCCTTGTGTTTTTYCTGACAGCCTAAACACTGGCAGCTGTAGAAAAGCTAGCAAACCTATGGAGAAGGGTTTAGCCATATGTGTGAATTATGTTTAATCTGGCAGATTGTCAGCATCTTATCACTGTGTGCTGGAGTTTCCTTTAGTGTTTGTGTGTGGGGAATATAAGACTTCACAATTGCCACTGATTGGAGTGGTCACTGCTTACCTCTTCCCATTAGAATAATGTCCTTCCAAGATTCAGTTCTCCACAGATCAAGATTCATGTCAAATCTGTGTTTTGCTGAATCTTCTGGGTTTTTTTTTTGTTTGTTTTGATTTTTTTTGTTGTTGTTTTTGTTTTTGGTGGGTTTTTGTTTGTTTGTCTTGTTTTTGTTTAGAGCCTCTGCTTGTCTTGCTTGTCTCACTGATATGCCACTAGAAAACTGTAAACTTCAAATTGCTCCAATCTTAGTAAAAGCGGTATCTTATGTGATCTTGTTATATGAAATAATGTAGTTTATTAGGAGGGGAGGAATTGATTTATATTCAGATTAAATTTTTTTTGTCTACTTGTAATTAGATTGATGTGCCTACTCACTGTCTTGTCTGTATTGCAGTACTGATTTTTCCTGATAAACCTGRTAGGTACAGACAACTGCAAATGCATTAAATTGATTTCTCTCTATTATAACATTGAGTAATTTGAGAACTGAAGCCACTGATGAAAACTGATGTCCAGAAGAATTATCTGGGTTACTAAAACCAAACCATGTATTTCTATATGTTATGTTCACACATGTTGTAAAAAAGACTCAGGAGGTTTTCTGTGCATGTTATTTTTTTTTGTATCTCGTGGAGGCTGCATCAAGTGAAATCTTGTATTCCTCATGCTGTAACACTTTTCTGTAATCTATCTCCATTAGAAACTTTCTRATGGCACCTATTAATTTTCTCCATAGATTTTAAATACTATTGATGCTGAGTAATGTATTTAATTAGCCCTGAACTTTCTGTGTAATCATTCCAATCTGTGCTTCTCTCTCAGCTTTTGCCTGTAAGGCTGACAAATGGCAGGAGGGGGAAAGGGCACTTTCCTGTCAGTGGCTGTGGAGCCTTTGGTCCTTGGGTTGTCAGAGCAGTTGCTCCTTCTGAAAGAGCTGTGAAAGAACAATGAAAATACTATTTAGCTTCATCTAAGAAGTCAAAACAATATAAATTGTAGCAAAAAAAAACTTCCTTATCTTCTGAAACAGGACATTTTTATGGTTCCTTTAGTGTTTCCCACCTTTCTGTTGTAATAGTATCAGCTAATTCGTGAAACCCTGTATTGGTTATATAGGCCAGCGTTAAGTTCAACTTTCTGTCTCTATTCTTTCAGTGTTTTAAGAGGAAAGWTAAATTAGCTCAGAATTAAAAGGGTTTTCTATGCAGCTTAGAGTCAACGGTAACAGAATCCTTTTCACATTTTTATGGGCATTGACATTTTTGGCTCTTGTATTTGTTATACAAGAATTCTGAGGTCAGACACATGGATGTCAAAATGCAGCTATATTGGTCTGGTAAAGGACAGTGTAAACTGTACTGTTTGATTTTTTTAAGGTTTTTTTTTTTAACTCATTTTTGTTTTTTACTGTCTTTCTGAGAATAAAATGAAGGGAGGTCTTTATATTTTTAACTCAGACCATGAAGGTAACATATGGTCAAATGCCAGCTAAACCATTTGTTTGCTAAGCAACTCCTCTAGATCACAATTAGAAAAAAAATATGAGTCAATTAAGGAGAAGAGTGGGAAGCATTCTCAAATAGGACAACATGCTTTTTGGAAGCTGGGAGCTTACATGAAATTTTATGGATAAAGAAGGCAGAGAGACCAGTCTTGTCAGTCTACAGTGAGATACATMATCATTTGTGTATTTTACATTAGCTTAGCATGGGAAAATCCTTTTAAGGAATCCTTTAAAAATAAGGCAGTGAAATCATATGCCTGAAGGCTGTTACTGGAAATTGTTTCAAGCAGAACAGGCTGTGCCATGATTATTGGGGACATTCACTTGCAGAGTGTACCTATGTTAAACCAGTCCCTGGTGTCTGCAGGATGGAGTTGAGAAAAAGAGTAAAAAGGAGTAGGAAAATGGTTTCCAGAGATTTTAGAAAACAGGAAAATCATGTGAAAATATTCCTATGGTGTTTTTGCCTGTTGCTGAGCATGGCAAAATTGAGGAGGATATTATTGTCCCTCTCTGGAAACTGAAGGTAAGAAGCTGTCATTCTTTACTGCCAACCAYCCTGTTTGAACTCCTTCAGAAAAAGATTGTGGAAATTAAACTGCTTGCATAAATTGTCCTCAATCAGGTCCTCATCCCTCTTTAACTGCACAGGAGGACACAAGTCAAACGGGTATGAATGACTTCAATCTGGACATGAGGAAAAGGCTCTTCACTGACAGGATTGTCAGTCACTGGCACAGGCTGGGTGCGAGAGAATTCTGTGGCAGCTCCAGAGCTGTGTGACTGCTCAGAAGAGGCCATGAGAGTTTGCTCATGGGGATTTAATGACTTGGGAAAGTTTTTGATGCTGATGAGAGTTGCTCTGTTAARTGTATGCTGTTAAAATTGTTTGGTGACGAAATACTGATACAGAGTCGACTGAAAATAAATTGTCAAACCAAACCTTTTCTACCTGCAACTTTGTGTAAACACCAGACAAAACTGTAGGATTTATAAACACAATTTAACCAAGTATTTCAGAACAGGTATGACCCTATGTACACGAATTAATGCATGTGTAAAAGGAGAACCCCTAATATTTGTGCCTTTCTGAAAACATTCAACAATAAAAAAGAGAGCTTTCAAAATCCCTCGAGTGAATCTTAGGGAGTAAAGGCAATAATTTTTCTGAGTTTTAATATACTTTGAATATTACACATGCATGTGGCCTCCCAAGATGTCAAYGTTAGAGGTATTTTTGGGGTCACAGACTTACCATTAGCAGCTGGTCTCTGTTAGTTAGAAGTAAAACCAAATGATCCCAACTMACTTCAGTAGGTTTTTTATACATGACTGTTCACAGACTACAAACAAAATTCATGGAGATTTTCTTTTATATCAGAAAAGGGAAATGGTAATGTATAYTGTGAATGAATGATGCCATTATGAGCTAATTGCATATTTAAAATGTAACATCTGATTAGTGCCTCTTAATTACCTGGGTATTTTCTTTAACAATAAACAACATTAATTTTTCCTTTCAAAAACCAGGTTATTAAAACTAGAACGACAAAGCTGCTGTTGAAACACGGACAATTCCTTGAATTGGCCCATTATCAGCGAGTCAGTTGTATTAATGCCCTTGTAAAATTTCTAGGTGTTGTTGCAGCGTGAAGGAAATGATAAATATTTGGACACTGTTTGGGAGAGGAATGAGCTTGAACAATTCTGTAACTCTTGAGTTAGCGTTGATGCATGTAAAACTACTTCAGATAAGATAAGCAGTGACATTTATGGTTGGACTTGGTGATCTTAAAGGTCTTTTTCCAATCTAAATGATTCTGTGATTGTAAAGATTTTGGGAAGCTGTCTAAATGAATAATTTCTGCTTCACATTCTAGTGTATAAATGGAGTAGTTAATTAAAGAGCAAATACAGTGAGACTCTGGTCCTCCTGTTTCTCCTTTCCTCTCTGCTCTTGTGCCTTTTGTTCAAATTTGTTCAATTTCTTTTCCTTGCAACACAAGCTTTAATACATTCATTCTCTACAGCCATCATCATTCTTCTTCTGTAGCTGTTTCTTTATCTCCTTTTTCTCTTTTTCTTCTATCCTCTATRATTAATTTTCCAGCCTTGTCTTCACTCCTCTGCAGCTAACTGAAGCTGCACTTGCTGATGCCTTCAGTAACGTTTTTATGMTTATACTGCAGAATAAATGAATCTCGATTTCTCCACTGTTTATGAGACTCTTGCTCTTACCCTAAGACTGCTAACTTCTTTTGCCATAGTAATCCCCTCCTACTTCCATGGAAGGGCTCGAGTTTGTGCATTTATTACAGCAGGGAGGAGTGGTGATCCTTATTTTAGAAGATATGTCAATTATTAGGAAAGCCAGGATTATTTTTAGTCACGTGCATCATGTAATCTCATTCTTGTGGGGCCTCTGTCAAGRTGAAAAAAAACTTGTGGTCAAAGATTATGTAGTGGGGTTGCAATATTGCCATTTTATCTTGGAAGTGGACTTATCTATATAAAAATGTAATTTTCCTCATAAGCCAGTATTGTTGAATATTTACTGTCAGTGGGCTGCAGTTCATAAGAGCACTTGCATGTTACTTCTTGAAATAAAGTAGTAAATATATAACTACTTACGTGCCATCAGTGGGCGTTTTTGCAGATGGCATTATATTTTTGCCTGAATATCATACAAGAATTTGGAGGACTGTATTATTTTGTAATGATGTAAACCTTCTTTCAGAATATCACTAATCAGTGAAAAAATGTTCTTTGCCTGCAGGGTGGAGTCCATTTCTTTTGCTCCTGAGAGCTGAATAGGAGCAGGGGACATTTCAGCTTTTCTTGATAAAGGTAAGACAGCATCTGTTGATAAGGATAAGACACTGTTCATTATTATGAGCTCATAGAAAGTTTGTCGATGGAGGGTTTGTTTATTTTGGGTTCTTTTTTTCTCTACTTTTGTGCTTTGTAGTAAGTGCAATATGCGATAATGCAACTTGTATGGGGAATGGAATGTGTAATTCTACTGCAGGTATCAGTAAAGGCTCCGAAGATAAGCAAGTACCTGTAGATCAGTGTGACAAAGTGGATAGCAATTTGCTCTGCTGCTGGTACTTGTGATATTTTCCATATGCTGTTAGGCTGGCCTGCCTAAGTTCACTGCATCATGCTTCCACAAACTCAGCAAGAGCTTTTAAAACCAGCAGAGTTTTCTCCATGCCACTTGTCAAGGAATTTAATAGGCTTTCCTGCTGCTGCCTTCAGTGCTGTGTATTGTCATATTTCAGTGCAGAGGTTGATGTGAGGAGAGAAGGACCTTGAGATCTATTTTAATTGAGATCACACATTCAAAATTAAGCAGCAAATACCTATCCTACTTGTGCTTATCAGAAGTGGGTGACTGAGAAGGGGATAAAACTCTCAAAGTCTTTTTTGAGWCATACCGTCCACAATGGCTCTTCCTTCATATTGTGCTAAAAGGTCTGACTTATAAATTTGAGTATTGAATTAAAGCCTGAAAAAAAACGTTTGGAAATACAGCTTCAAACTTAGTGTTGACCTCTTAATTACAGTTTTTGATGCATAAATCTACATAATACCATCTTTCCTTATTTCCTTTTTGTCAAATTTTGAGAAGTGGGGTTAGGTTTGATGTGACAAGTTTAACAGCTGCAGCAGATGGATCACCCACCTACCCTTAATGCGGTGCAGTGCAGGTAGGGAGCATAAATGTGGTTCAATTTCTGTTCAAAAGGGCTCGAATTCATACATGGTTGTTTCCAATTTGTCCTGTGACAGAGGCTGAAGTCTCTAATTGATACTGGTAAAGAGGAAAAGAAAACTTTAACAAAGCTGAAGGGAAATCAGAAGATGGATCAAAAATCAGTTTTTGGTGTTTGTGCTCATCAGTTTTTGGTGTTTGTGCTCATGCTGATTTTGAGGCTTTCCTGTAAGCATTGTATAACTTTCCTCATCATTAAGCTTAAACCAGCACTATCTTGCCACAATGTATGGATGAAGTTTTTATGAATTTACCAGTGCTTACATAGTCTACTGTTTTAGGGGATGAGCAAACGAATCACCTTCATATCCTTGTGATTTTATGGATATACAGACATTAAGAGTTACATTGCCTTCTTGCTTAGCAAAACACAGTTAAAATATTTTTAGTGTAAGAATGCTCTTTCAAAGTCTTTGACTGATTTCAGAATTCAGGCTTTAGCTTTAATCTCTTATCTACTGATTAATAAAATAATGCCCTTGGTTTTGCAGAACCCTTCTAATGTGCTCTGGTGCTCCTGTCCTTCTTCCCCCCTGCAACTTGTGAAGCCATTGCCCATCATTTCAAATGTTCACATTTTGTCATTTTAAAATTTACTCAGCATTTAAAATCTCAAAGATTAAATTGTTTTTGGAAAAATTCTCAATCAATCATGAWAGGAGAAAGAAATTTTCCTGCTGAAGGGATACATCTATTGAAGGACTTGTGGACTCGTAGTGAAAGAATGTTCCTAGATTGCAAAAGATGCAGGGTGAAAAATTGCCATGTTAACATACATGAAAATGTATTAATAATAATTTACTTATAAATTAATATAGCCTGAGCTTAATCCCATTCTGGCAAAACTCATGTTGAAGGAAATGAGAATTTACTGTGTTAGGATCTAATTGAGGATGATTTCTTTTTTCCTTTCCTTTTTTTCCACCCCCCCCCTTTCTTTCTTTCCTGCAGTGGAGTACTCGTGTAAAGTAATAAATAAATTTGAAAAATAAAACAGGCTTAAATGCTTAATAGTACCTACAGTGTTAAATTGCTGGTTACAGTCAAATACTTTTCTTCCCATCCTTGTGAGAGTCAGTTGCTTGCATAAAGCACAGTCCTCTGGTGAAACCATGTATTCTTGTGTTTTCTGAACCTTGAGCAGAAGTTATTCCTTCTTAGTGGTCRCTCCATGCTTCTTGTACATCCATTGAACCTTGCTCACTGATAYAGATATATATGTAGGCTGGATTTGATTTGCTGCATTTCTTTCTCTATTTAGAAAAACAATCAATATATCTGGAGTCTGTGTGGTGTGTTCTTCCCATGGCTGCACAAAGAAAGCAGCAGCACTTGGCTTGCTTTTTGTTACTTTGAGGGAGTGGAAGAGCTCAGAGTTCACACTCAAGTTTACCAGTATCCAGCAGGATTAAAGGATTGTATTTAATGACAGGAATTCTCCAACATAATCAGTGGCAGATGCAGTTTCTGGCTGGATGAATTGGTGATCCTGTGGTGAACCTGGGCTGTAGAGGCAGGATCAGCTAACTGTGCCACTGAAAGTTAGTTGTAGTTCTTAAACTCTGATGCTTCCCCATATCATAATTACTACTTCACTTAAATACTTCTGCGGTGCCTGCAGGCTTCACAAAGAAAAATAATGTTAGCTGCYTCCTACCTGCAGTCTGCTCCAAAAGCAATGCCCTTAAGTATTAATTTARCTTTATTTTCAATGTGATATGCTTCTGTGTTATACACAGAAAGTTTAGGTCTGTAAATTGGATGTGAGTGCAGGATGAATGCTTTCAAAACATGCTTAAAATCGTGCCAGCAGGCTGCCAACTCAGGCTGGGAGAACTCCAGGCCTTGTGCGAGGAAGGCCAGAAAGTGCCCTTCAACTTTCCCTACATCTTCTCTCCCAGTTTTGATGAGCAGCGTAATTCTTTTCATCACAACAAAGTTCAAGCCAACAATCCTCCCCATGTGTTTCTTAATTCTTTTTTCCTTGACCCTTAAATCAAGAACCTCTTGGGGCAGCAGCACTCTTCATACTTGTCTGGTTTCTGATTGAGCACGTGCGTGTTCTTGTCAGTCCTCTCCCTGAACAGAGGGGCTGTGTCAGAAAGCAAATGCCRTCCCCAGAAATAATATTTGCCTCAAAGGAGCTTGACCTGCTTTGTGATGTTTTTGGAAACAAAATGCAGGAATAAGCGTTATATTGTAAATGAAACGAGGAAAATAGGGTTGCTGTTTCCCTAAAATAAGAACAGAGCTTTAGTACTGCTGAAATGTTTGGTTTGCTGGGGGAGGTTAACTTTCCAGGAAGTTGGATGTTGTCTYGACTTGTTTATTTTGGATATTTCCACTAATTGATTGTAATCTAATTATCCACATACAAAGCCAGGCCTCTGAAACAGGCAGTAACTGCAGYTGGAAAGATTTATTGTTATTCTTCCATGGAAGGAGGAGAATTGAGTGGTATTTACATTTTCAGTAGTGTGTAAAGCTGGAAGTGGAGTCGCAGAGCTGGTGAAGTGTGTGATAGTTTTGTGTCTGGGAACTATCTTTCAATAACTGTTTTCATGACTCAGCTTATAGGTGCATGTTATAATTTTGAACAAATATCAACAGGTCAAGGCTGATTGTGTAGAAAATTATGCAAGGGGACATTTCTAAAAAATTCTAACCAATGAGTCTATTCTAGATTACTGGTGAGCCATTTTCAGCTTGGGGAGGTAACTGAAACATTGATGCTGGGTAATGCACCACTTTCTCACACAGTGGCTCATTTTCTTTTGTATCTAAAAGGTGATCAGTGGAGAAAAGGGAGGTTGGGGAGGAGTGGATGTTGCTGAATGGAGTGGAACGAGTTACTCATTCTTCAGAATAGCCAGAGGGTAAACTCAAGTGCRCTTGAAACACCACKCTGGTAAAATACCCCATGTGTCGTTCAGGCTGTTAAATACAATGTTTACTATTGACTTTTTTATTGGGTTTGAGAAAGAATCAGCCCCTGAGAATGCACTGGGAAAAATACACCTTGGAGGACGTTAAAACGTGGCAGTGTAGSCTGTAGTGCTTTGCACCCTGCATGGCCTTTAAATGTGTGTGGCGTGTCATGGAGAGCATACACATATATGGATATGTTAACCATACACATATATAAATATTCTGTAAATAAATATACCTGTATTCATATATAGGCATGTATGTATATATGTACACACGTATCCAGACATATATGTGTTTATACATGTGTTTATAATAAGGAAAAGTACATRCATTCTCAAACTGGTTATGCAGCAAGTGGAAGGCAGGAAAATGTGCAGAAAACCTTTTTTTTTAGTAGAGGAGGAAAAGAAAGTGAAGGGGTTGGTGGTATGATTTACTACTATACCTAGCAGGACTCAAGTTTGGGTCAGACTGGGAGTGAGATTCTGTTGAGGTGTGTATTTATATACAGAGGGAGAAGTGGTAGAAAAAACCTTTAAAAGATCTCTAACATAGAGGAAGGAGAATTCACAGTGCTTGAGAAATGTGGAACAAGTCTGAAGCTACACACTATTCATGGATAACTTGCTGGTTAAAGTATTAGTTATGATGTGATTAAAAGGAACCAACTTGTTCAGGTATTTATGAAAAGATGAAAATAAGGTAAAACAGGTTGTGGTGGCAAGGACAGGGTCGCATAACCTTGCAGCCTTGAGGGCTGAAAAGCAGGATGTAAACACAGAAACTAAACCCATCTTATCTTGGTACAGAAAGTACAATTTGCGTCTCCCCTGGCCTTGGATAAAAAGGGCAAACTATGGGATGCCTAACTGAAGTTGTTCTAGCCACTGATAGTGAAAACAAACCCACATCATTAAATGAAACAAATGATTTTCTTCACAAATGTACATCTTGTGGATTCATGGAATTGTAAATTCACTGCTGAAAAGGTGAAGCCTAGAGTAAAAGAAGGGGAAGCTGAATAAAATTTTAATTTACCAGAGTTGCTGAYTGAGATTATTTTTAGTGAATCCTGGCATATTAATATAAAAACACTGACTACATCAACCAGTGTTGTCTACTAGAATAGCAGAAAACACTTTGGAAATAAGTTGGTGATTGTAGTTCCCTGGAAATGATTATCTGGTGYTGTGACTACCTAATGCACAAAAATGTAACGTGTTGTACCAGGGCAGTACAATAGAAGCATTGTGATAATGTGATAATTTCTGTTCCTGGAAAAACATMATTTAGATCACTGAAATCAGTGGGACTGAGGGACGCAGCTAAAATATATCACGTGTTGCTCTCCTGAATGGTGTTAATTAATATTTAATTAATGTTAAATACGTTCCTGGGTAATGTGGTTGGAACTGTAGCACAYCTGTCCATCGTATTTGGGACACTGATAAATTCAGTAACCAAAGTTCTTTTATGTGTTATGGATGAAGAACACATTGCAAACTACTGAAACAGTGCATGGGGATATTACATTTTGAAAATCACAGCTCTATGCCTGGGATTGAATTACTTGTGTAATATATTGCACAACCTATTGGCACGTCGAATGAATGTCTCTGGAGACCTATAAAAGGAATACTTATTTGGAGAATTAGAAGTCAAAACTAAAGAACTAAGCTTGCTGTAGAGATCAGACTGCTGCACTGAGAAAATCAAAGTCCATGTGTGTGATTTAAACCATGTTTGACATGCCGGGCTTTGGTTTCACCAGGAGACTCACTATGCTATTTGGCCATGTTTTTAAAACCCACAAGTGCAAATTAGAACGAGCTAATTTTATAATTATTCCCAACAGACACACAAGTAATTTAGTCTCAAACATGTTTATTTTATAAAGACACAATCATTCAGAAAAGAAGTGCTGAGAAACCACAAGTGGTTTGAGCAATAGAAGCTTAGAGCTTTGGCAAACATGCACATGTTTAAAATGTGGTAGCATTTGTTTAAAAGCCATTGAGTGTTCTGTCTCTTTCTTTGTGGCTTTATGACTTTCCTTAAAAAGTAGTACCAAGGAACTGGGGGGTGCAAGAGTTGTTTTGTTTATGGTRGGATTAGTCATTAATTTAGTTTAAATTCCAGGAAAAACCTCTCTTGTTCAGACTCCAGGAATGAAGAACAAAATCGTGTTTGTTTCATGTGCTCCTAGAAGAGGGATTGAAACTGAGACTGAATAGAGAAAGGGTTTTAAAAACTAATTTTTTTAATCCTAAAACTCAAAGGATTGCTCATTCTGAAGAGGAAGGGGTACCACTTCAGTAGCTTGAAGAAGYGACTGCTCACAGGGTATATATATGCTGTGGGGAAAGGGCACCATATACAAATATGTTGAATCCAGATTGTAATATTAGCCTGTATAAAAGTCCTTAAAAAGGTGTCYAGAAATGGTGAAGTTCTCAGCAGTTAATGAGCAAGTTCACTTATGCCGTGACTCTCACCAGGTCTCTGATAGTTCTCTTGGTGCAACCACAGAGGAAAAAAACAATGACAGTGAAAGAAGTGCTCCACAGTCTTTAGGTCTTACACAGTACATGGTATGATGTTACAATCTTTTGTAAAATACTATTAATAATAATACAATTTAAAGGTGGCAAACTGGACTTCCTGAGAGCAGTAAGCTTTATTRCAGTAAGCTTACAAAGACTGGTTAGTATTTATGTTTCTTTTACTAGAAACATTAAATAAACACATTTTAGCATGGTTGTAATGTGTTGTCAGAGGTGAGGTGTAGCCTGCTTTGCTTCTTTAAGGTGTTGTTTAAATAAATCTGTATTTGCCTTTTTCTAAGCAGTACTTTGTGTTCTGTTTCTGACACAAGTATCAACTTTGAGGGGGGGAAAGGGAGATATTTATTTCATATAGTGCAGGTTTAAAGCTTTTTCTAAACTTTTTGTAAGATTTTTATATACAGCCTTTTTATATATCAGACTTTTTACATTTCCTATCCCAAGTTGTTAATATCACTAAACTAATCCTTCGTCAGGCAATGTATCATGTTTTATGTTCAGGTAATCTTTCTTCTGCAATAAGTTTTTTAGCTGCATCTGAAGCACATTGCTGCTGGAGTTATTATATAAATCTGTATTTCTGTATTTTCAAAAAGTCTTAAAAAATGAAGCGCTACTATTTCAATAAAGGTAATAGGACTTAAGACCATAACTTCATATAAGCTTTTAAAATTTCAAGCCCTGTGCAAAGTAGGATGGTGTGGTTGGGAAGTCAAAGTGATGTGAATTACAAAACAATTGTAGTAAACAGTTCTTTTATGTGCCAGCGCTTTCTGGCAATTTCCATAAAATTACTAGTATGAAGCAGATGTATTTTGTTAAGGGATAAGAAGCTAGAATATTTATTTTAGTCCTTCAGTCTGGAGAAGTCACAGAGATTTAAGGAGTTTTAAGGCTTTATGGAATATCTTAAARTGGAGTTAGAACCTTTCATTGAATTTTAGATAACTTTTTTAACATCACATGGTTGTTTATTTTGTTAAACATACCAGATTCATTGCTTCAGTGAAAAATGAGAATTTTAACTCAAGTGAAGAAATATAGCCAGGATGAGATGCTGGTGGCTTGAGGAAAGGAATTGTTATGAGTATTTATGTSAGATTTCTGCATGAACTTACTTTGTGCATCTCTTCTGCAGTATTTTAATACTGATCATCATGTTTCCAGGCAGTCTAAAACTATAATTCCAAGCCTTTCTCTGTGGCCAAATGTGCAAGACATTGCTCTCACTGCTTTCTGCTCTAATAGGTACGCCTTCCTATTTGCATTTCCCATCAGAAAAGGCATGTGTTGAGTGCAGGTTTCAAGATTTGCCTSCAAAGGTGGACAACCCTGTGCAGCAAGGGGTTGCATGAGGTGCATCCTCATTTACATCCAACCAAGGCCAGCAGAAAAGGCATCTGCTGATGGCAGTGGGTGGTTGAGCACCACTGACTGCATTCTCCCCTAATGTGTCACTGTGTGATTTTTCTGTTCATTTACATAGTTGTGTGCTAGAAATTGGGTTTTGTAGTTTTAGTTATTAAAAAGTTCCGCCTTTCAGTTTTTGCAGCAATACATATGACACACTGCTCTTCAGCGAAGTTTTTAATGTAGATGAACTGGTTTGACATTTCCATCTAGCAAAGTTTTTTTTTTTTTTTTTTTTTTTTTTTTTTGAAACTCAGGCATCAAAATCCTCAAATGACTTCAAATTGATATTTGGTTTTAAATAGTTACTAAAGTTAGAGTACTTCTGTGTTTACCTCTTATATTTTTTAATGCTGAAATATTTTATTTACTTATTTAATTTTCTGTAAATTATTTGCAGCATGTGTTTTCCTATTTAATTTTGGTTTCTTTTTTTTATGCCTCTAAGACATGTAGCACTTTTTGAGGCTGAATGTTAGACTTCTCTTTTSGGAATATCAGCTTAGAGAAATGGGAAGAGTGTTCAATATGGTCTTTGTATCCCTTTGTTATGAAAAGCAGATGTAATRGGTGATTCCTACTTTTTTACTTTAATGGCTTTCAGCTGCATTTAGCCAGTTATGTTTGTTATAAATATCATTCACCAGAAGAAAAAAGCTAAGCAATTAATATTGCAAAGCTGCAACAACAGAAAGTGTCACTTACTTTCTCAAAGTTGAAAGAAACTGATTTCAGTATCAAGGTTTCCGCCGCAAGGTTATTTTTTATTTCAAAGAATACATATCTAAAACACCAACAAACAYATGAAACCTTTGAGTGCTTTATTCCACATACATCTCTGGCATTTATGCACATGTGAAGAATTGCACTGAACACTAGTGCTGCAAAAGAAAAGGAAGGACCCTAGCTAATGTGGTACTATGTGGAAAGAGCCTCGGGGTGGTAAGTAGACATTCCTTCTTTTTGTTTCCCATAGATGGGAATTGTGGGAATTCCACTTTCCTTTTTTGCATGCCCATCCTTCTACGCTTCTAAAAGATTTTCACAGACATAAATATTGTCAGTCTTTGCATATAAAGACCACCTAGAGAACTCCTTTTATGAATGTCACAATACTGACTCGAAAAAAAGAAATTTTTTGAAGCCTGAAAGCGAAATAAGTAAATWAAAACACTGGGTAGGCTTTTGACATTTTCTAGCCCTGGGCATAAATAACATATATATGCACACCTCCTGTAGGAATTTTTTGAAAGAATGCAAAAATCCTAAACAAAAAGTGATGGCAGAAATGGAGATTTAGGAAATTGTYTGCATAACTCTATGAATTATAAAATTACATTTTTATTTTAAATGCTTATATTCTGCAAATAAAGTTTAAAAAAATCCTCTGACATCSAGAAAATTTATTTTTGTGGCTCTTTTTTTTTTTTCCAATTTAATGTAATAATATTTATGGGTATCACATTAATATAAAGTTCAGCAGTGCAAACCAAATTCACAGTAAAGGCTCTCCATCTGAATGTAYACTCAAAGAACTTTATACTCAGTTTTCCTCCATTAGCGTACGTGTAGTAAAAAGCTACAATTAAAATGTCATCTGAGATAGGTGAGCAATGAATTTGTTTGAGACTGATCYGAGTCCAAAAGAKTAAAAAAAAAAGAAAAGAAAAAAGGATCCTACAGTACTTCAAACATGATGCCTGCTCCTCTTTGGCTGCCAAAATTACCCTTGAAGACCTCATTTAAAATGATAGAGATTTACAGCACTTATGTGCGTAGTCAACGACGGGAAATGAAAATGTAATTGCAAGCAGTCATCAAAAGCTCAGTCTTTCAGTTAATTTCAGTTAAAAAAACCCAGTTTATTATGAAGTGACATGGTATAGTTGGCAGGATTTTTTCCAGTCTAAGCTGGAGCCGAAATCAGCTGCAGGTAGGAGATAAAAGGCCCAATCCATACCCCACTGAAGTGAATTGAAAGCTTYTCAACAGATCTAAGACTTCAAAATTTGCCAAAAGATTTTGATTTTGTATGATAAGGGTTTTAATTTTTTAATTTTTTTAAATTCCAGTAGTTATTAGAAACATTATTCATTTACATACATTTAAATAAGAAAAAAAAATACATTGTGGAAGTCACTGTGCTGATCCCAGACACTGGAGCATGAGCCCTGGGTGTTTTGGAGATTCCAAGAGTGCCTGTTACCTTGTGAGGCCGTGCTCATCAATACTTGTCAGTGCATCTGTGCCCTGCAGCACCGCCAAGCCCTGTGGATTTGGAYCAGCTCAGATGTGAGAACTTGCTCGTGTATTTGTCAGCCTGGCAGRGCACACAATGATGTATTTATAGCTGCCTTGTACCAGCTGCAGGAAGAAGGGTGATACCTGATCTGGCATAAAATCTACCAAGACACAATTACTTTTAAAAAAAATTTTTAAAAAAATTATTCATGTCAGCAGAATGGTTTGATACCTGTTCAGGGTGGTGGTGTTTTTTGGTTTGGTTTTTCTGTTTTTTTTTTTTGTTTGTTTGTTTGTTTTGTTTATTTTTGGGGTGGGGTTTTTTTGTTCCTGTTTGGTTTGGTTTTTTTGTTTTGTTTTTTTCCGTTGTTTTTTGTGTTTGCTTTTTTTTTGTCACAAGCTTTCATTGCCTTTTTAGGTACAGAGCATCCAGTTGCCATCTCATTGACTCTTGCATATTACAATTGTTAATCCTGCATATTAATAATTTAATATTATTAAATATTTGTACTGTTGCTGGAGTAAATTGGGCTGTTTGCTGAAAGCTAGTAGTTGCAAGGGTGTAATTTGTGGAGATTTTTTTTTCCCCCTCTTACTGAGGGAGAATTTTCCATGACAGCATGTTCTTTCCTCTCCCTTCCCCCAGTCTGCCCTCCCACAAAAAAATTGTGGTTTTCCCTGCTGTGACATAAACATTTTTCATAAACAGGATTTACACTATTAAGATAGAATTATATAAGAGGAATTTATTCAGGCATGATACTTCTTTGTTTTATCAGCATCACTGGTGCCGTGGTGAGCCTGACTTGGGAATATGAGCAAGGTGAATGATGAAAATGTCATAAAAACTTCTACTGGACAGGGAGTAATGGCCTTATTGGAGTAAATGCTTTTGGAACTGCACCACCAGAGCAGACAACGGTGCACATATATTTCACATGGGGAAATCCTATCAACAAAGGCTGAAAAGCTTTGTCCTTTTAGGTCTTTGTTAATATTTCCAAAGTTTGATCAACACGYGGGCTTTTGGTAGACATGGAGTTGTTACAAGTTTGTTAAAGAGGAATGCAGGATAATAAAAACCTACAGTACRGTTCTAAGGAATGGAATGATCGCCTGGGAAACGTGTTGGAAAAGGTAATTTAGGGGCAAAAAATGAGAAAATTGTGAGTGGTGGTTGTTTCAGTAGCAAGTGCATGTGCACACATGCTGTTCTTCCATGTATAATCACATTACAGTCTGGAATAAAGTGAATAGAAAAGCCTATGCAGATTTCTGTAAGTGATCYCTGCAACACAAGATGTGGGATGTGAAGAGCTCTGGTGAATGCCAGTCAGGTTTTTCTGGGTTACAGAAGAAGTGACATTTTCGCTTCTCAATTTTATAACACACTATCTATTCTGTTTATGTCAATAAATACACTGAAAATAATCTRTCAGGAGCTGACATTTGCATGCAGCTGCAGAAATGTCAGGAATTTCAGAGTACCATCTTGTTTTGCCTCTCAATTTGCAGCTGTGACTCAGGTGGTGAACCACTCATATCTACAAATTTGGCATCACCCATCAACCACTGGTGAAAATTTCCATCAAAGAAATACAGGGCAAGTGTGGAGATTTAAAACAATTTATAAAGCATATTTGTGCTGGTGGGGCCATTCCAATCATGTAATAATTGCCCAAGAAGGGTTTTGCACAACTGTTTCCTTACAGTTTTACTGACTGGTGTCCAAGAGCAGGAGTCGGATTACTGGAGAGGTTCTTGCAGGGTCTCCTGGCAGTACAGCCAAAAGTAGGCAATATCAGTGCTCAGGCAGRAGAATTTGATGAATAAGATAAACCCCATATAAACTAACCACCATATCCCTTGGCTGTAYGAAAGAAGTTGACGGCATTAAGGTCACGTTAAAGCCCTGAGTTGTTTAGGAGAGCTTACGTCTTCCAGCTGGGAAACATCACACAGACAGTTCAGAACACACCAAAGTTTTGTCCTAACAGAAACACAGAAAGTCATCTTAGGTAATTTTATCTGCTGTGCTCCCTTGGGCCRATGCTTTGGAAAGGAGAGTAAGATYTGTCATTAGTCATTGTTGCCTCYTGTGAGCTATTAATTTATTATGCTCTTTTATGTCTGCATGTATTTTTGTAAATAGTGCTTAGATTAAAGTTAAGTGTATGTATTTGTAAAAACAGATGGATTGGACTTTCTTTTTCCTCTGAGTTAGAGCTGGTACCATTTGTACTCACGTTAAATATCTACACTTGTCTGCTGTCTGTGAAAGGTTTGGTAAACTTAGAAGCAAGACTAATGGTTAGTGAGAAGAGCAAGTTGCAGAAAGTCTGATTCCAGTTTTTCTCACTTTTGTCAGTAGAGGAACAGCCAATGTGTGCTGGATAATTTTAGTAACTTGGTACAGCTTCATATACCCACCTCTGTACTTGCAAAGGGCTTTTRGGGATGTTTAAGTGCTCCTTCATCCCAGGGCTATGTGTACACAGTCACAAAATGGTCATGAGAGAGCTTCGTAAGAACTCCTGAAGGATCTTTCAAGGTAAAGTGTAAATTTAGCATTGTTGTTTTATTAAATAGTCTCTCAGCTATCCCAGCTTTTGATCTTGTTATGGCAGAGCTTTGTGTGGAGGTAAATAGGAATCTTGGAAACACAGTGTGATGCTGCGTGGTCAGGTTCTCCAAAATCTGTGAATGAAGCTGTGCCCTCATTGGAGGGGACAGAGCTGGGATGCACACACAGGTGCTGCTTGAGCAGAAACTGAGCTCAGCTTTTACAAATGATGTTAAGCTACATAACTGTAGAAGTCTCAGTAAAGTTTGACTTGTCTTTAGATGAATAAAATATATTCTGTGACTGATACAGCTTGATGATGGGCATTTTCTGACTTCATTATGCTGTAGGCAGTTGCTGTACTATTTTTAGAGTATTGGRTTCAGTAAAAAAAGGAATTAAGAAGAAAAAGAATTGTGAGGAAAYCTTGCTGTGGATTCTGGTATTCAGCAGCTCCAGGCAAGAAAACGCAATGACGTAAAATTAGGATGCATGTTTAGTTTGGTGCTTTGGCAAGGTAAAGAGTAGGTTAACAAGGAAAAGATAGGMTTAGATAAACTCCCAGTATCATTTTTCTTTTAGTTTCTCATTAAGTTTTGCCATTGGGTATAGTCARCTGTGGCATGACTTTATGCATTATGTTCAAAGAGGCGATTGTAATCTGTATTCAGGCTCTGGAGTGAACAGCTTTCTGGCAGAGGGAGGGTTCTCTGGACATGATGGATCCTGAACGGAGAAATCAGACCTGTGGAAAACCTGGCCTGTTAATACAGGGTGACCTTTTCCATGCTGTGTCTTGGCTCCTGACTGTAACCCTTGAGATGCAGCTTTTTTTTGGAGCTTACTTTATGCCCTTTAAATGTMATTTTGTCCATCTTTTGCCTGTCAGAAGTGTATAGTGGAGGTTTTGCAGCTTAGCAGTGCCCCACCTATTCCTGTGACCATTCCTTAAGTGGAAGGACAAGAGTTGCTGAGAAAGAAGATGAAGCTTTTGGAATGTGTCCCTGGAGATGAAAGGAGGGTGGAAACACAGCCAGAGGCACTTTGGCACTGCTGGAAGTTGTCATATGGGTTACCTGAGTCAAACGATGTTCTGGTGTAAGAGTTGGGGTGCCCTTCTATGAAAGGAGATAATTCTTAGTTAACAGGAGTTTTTCACCCTTTCTTAGCTAAAAGAAAAGCTCATTTCAGGCCTAGTTGCAGCATTGCTAACTAAACATCATGAAGCATCTTTATCCAGGGCTCGGCTTTCTGCTGAGTGGGTTTTGGGTAAATGGCTCATCCCAGTGCTGCCAGTAAGCTTGTTCCACAGGCAGGGAAAAGAGAAATGCAGCACGTCTGTGATGGACACAACTGTTTCCTCTCTCATACTCCCTGTGGTACATGCTCAGCTCCCTCTTTGTCACTGTAGCTGGCTGAACACTGGAAATGTGAGGGTTTCCCAATTGCGTTCTCCAGGAACAGATGGCTCAGTTGCCAGTGGTTGCTCCTGTTGCTGTTCTGCTCTTCTCAGGTGCTTCTCAGAGAGTGTTCCCAGCTGAGAGCCAGCCTCGTGTGCTGCTGTGAGGGTAATGCTGCAAAGCTGGAGAAACCTGAGAAGGAGACACAGCCTTCCTGCAAGTAACAGATGGTTACTGTTTTAAATACAGGCAAGGCAAAAAAAAAAAAAAAAAATCTTATCTACCAGGCTTTGCTGGCAGAGAAGGGGGGGTTTTCCTGAAGGGGTGAAGGTGTGTGTCTGTGTTGTCTGAAGGGAAAAGAGGTGAAAAGAGAGATGAAAAAGAGAAAAATGGATTGAGGCTTTTTCATATCCCACTTAATCACAGTCATATGTCAGGCTGTTTGAGAAGAGGAGGGAGGGGATGGCTTGTTGAAAAGTGTAGCGTGCTGGAATTCTGCGAGTGAGTTGTGTGGTGAGTCCTGTGGCTCACTGCTGCCCTGATGAATAGAGCCTTTCCAGAGCTGCCAAGCCTGAAGCAAATGTGGTCAGGGATTTATTATGAAATGTACCAAACCTTGGCATGGGGCTAATTGCATATAACAAGGAGCGTGCTGGAAACTCAGACCCGAAAGGTGACAAATGCAGAAAGTATTCTATATCTGACACTGCTGAAAGAGGTTTTGTGCAAGGGAATGTCTGCACGTCTGTGCCTTTTGCTAATGAGCTCCCAAACATAGCTGCGTGGGTTTGTGTCAGTACTTTAAATCTAACATAGATGTAGACTTCTGGTTTTGGTTGTTTCTTTCACAGCCAACAAAGAAAGAATAATTGCTTTGGGGCTGTAATAGCTGAAGTTCTCAAAGCAAGGGCTTGGGTGCTGTCTACAAAGTATCTGATGCACACAGAAGAGTAGAAAGGGATGAGCCTGGATACTAACAAAATAGAGGAGCTAAGAGTTTGATATTTGTATATCAAAGTTTCAARGGAGTGTAAAATAAGAAACTGTAGATTTTGCAGAGAATGCTTTGTTCGGAATTCTCAGTGGTCAAGTAACAAAATTGTACAGCAAGACTTGAGTTACTTCAAATTTGAAAGTTTGCTGGACCTGCTGAATCTGCACCCTTTGTGTGTGTAATGTTCATTATCAAATTATACAGCATAGACCTTCAGCACAGTGTGATGTAATCCAAGGAACAGCTTCTTTCTTCCTTTTACTGCTTCTTTCTGCTCTTCTGGTATATCCATCGATGCATTTTGAAATCTTGTATCGGTCTTTAACAGTGGAGGTAGTTAACCTTTTTCTGTGGCCATGCGGAGACAGAGAATACTGCTTTTGTCATTGAAAGCATTCAAACTGTTCAAGAAAGTATTTTTAAAAATCAGAGACACTTTAAGAAAAGGCAGGAAAAGAAAACCTGGGGGGAAAAAAACCCACAACCAATCAAAAAAAAACACGGACAAAAAATCCCATGGTATGGATATAGGATTGACTTGATGTCAACTGACACAGRAGCTAGTCAGTAGTGAAACATGTAAGAAATAGAAAGAAATGCCACAACATTTGATGGTAATATTCTCTTCTGTCAAATTGTAAACTTTCTTGTCATTTTTTAAATTTTTTTTTAAGGAGAACAGCTTTTGGGTTGGTGTTTTAGCCAGAAAACAAAGATAATTCCATTCTGTTGCTTTTTTTTCATAGCACATCTGCTTCTTAGCATTTTAAAAACTTCCTCATCTAACTGTAAGGTCTGAAAAATAGGCACTATCTCAATTTTCTCCCTGTGGTACAAGATTTGTTATATAGTGAGGTACTGGGGACAGAGAGAGACAGGCGAAGTATAAGATCTTTGTATGGCTTCTTGAAAGCCTGCACWGCCTTCGTTTCACTTTCCTGTTATGCTGATGATCAGGAAAGGAGAGATTTACAAATGAAGCAAGAGGAAGCACAAGCAAACAGAAAATAAGCACTCTGCACTCATTCAGTCTTGTTCCAACCAAAGCTTTTGTATGGAGTATGCAGTCTAAGGCACATGGTTCAGTGGATGTGTTAGACCTTAGTATAAACTCACTGAGCAAATACTAACACAGGCCTGATGTGGCGTGCAGAGTAAAATGTTATAATGTATATATATATAAAAGTATATCTATAAATGTATATATAAAATGTATGTGTCTCTACACTGTCCCAGTGTAGAGATTTTTTTGAGTATGGGAGGTTTATAAGGCCTACCAAGGTTTTTATTATTTAAAATATGCAGTAGGTATCCTGTAGCTTTGTTAGATTTATTCCTCTCAAGAACTGTAATTGCTGGCTTTAGCAGCATCACAGAAATGCCATCTTCTCTCGGTTGTTTTTGAACCATTTCCTGACCCTATGAAACCCAAATAATACTTGGGTTTTTTTTGGCATAGAGCACATACGTGTTATATTTTACCTTAAATTTCCGCAAAAAATATCCAAGATTTCTATGGAAAGCTAGAAATAGTTTTGACATCAAAATGGCAGTGTAAATTTTGTAAAGATGCTACTAATTAGATTTGAACACATTAAAAATTATATTTGAAAGGCATTGAATGAAAAGGGAGGGAAAGGACCACAGAGTCAGAGAACTTCTAGGTATTTCTAGGGGGCTTCATCTTCCAGGGTTGATAGCTTCTATCATACCTCCATCTGTGCAAGTTACAGTAGCTTTTGTACCCMTTACAACTTCTGTCCTTTAATAGCTTGATCATCCTTCTGTTAAAGCTTAGCAGGAAACTGTGCTGGATTCCAACAGAGCTCGAGTATGTAAGTGAGGGATGATGCTGAAGGAAGAAAAACAAATGCAACCATAAATAATCTTCATTTGCATTGGACCATAAGTTCTTGTGATCTCTAAAGTGTTCCTTCCTCTGTCCTGCTAGCAGTTGTTCAGACATGAGGGGATGACAAATCTTTCAGTGTCTCACCTGCTTTCCCTAGAAGAACAGGAGAAATGGAATATCCAGTGGGATATGAATGGATTTTTAAATCAACTTTTTAAAATAAATGCAAGTTCACCTCCCTCTTTCCCTTGCCTTAGCATAAGACTTAGACTGAAGGACTCATAAAAGCTGAGGTTTTTACTCCAAGGATATTCTCTAATTCTGGAGGCTTCTGCTGAGGAAATTATTTTCCTCCTCTGTTCTTGGACCTAACAAACACTAAAAAAGAAGCAAAGCATATACAAGTAATTCTGTGATCCAAGCGAAAAATAATACTGAACAAGGGTATTGTCATAGATGAACTATATTAGAAGACCAGTTAGTAAGTTTGTAACTTTCAGACAGCATAAATTGTGTGAGAATCTCTTTACGTTTCATCCAACAACCTTCCAACAATGTCATGTGACAAATTAATGCCTATCAGGAGCATGTAAAGGTTAACATAAAGACTGTATTAAAGGTAAAATAGGTGTGTGGAGTGGATGGCTCTTGGGTTTATGCATAAAGCAGAATTTKGGGATGTTTTATATCCTAGCACTATCTCAGTTTCCTTGATACATCCCTTTCTGGGATGGTCCTGTTGCTGCAAGTTCATAAACAATACCAATTGTGTATSTGACAGTTTGCACCAAAACCAGATGTGCTGCCTGTGACCCCAAACTTTTACCAAGCGCAAGTTAGAAGGGAAGTATAGGTGACTTAGCAGGCAGTTTTGTATGCAAGAATTCCGGATTGCTGCAAATATTATTGCTTCATAACTTAATAATTTTACACATTAATTTCAGATGAAAAGTTAATAGCTTTTAAATTAAGCAACATAGGATTGTTTCTTGGCACTGTGTTAATGGACTAGAAGCATAAAAATAAACCTACTGTGAAGTTAAAAGCCCTGGAAAGGTGATTTCWGTTACAAATACCTCCTAAAACCATGCTTTAATCTAAGAGCAAATTCCCAATGTCATCTGTGCATATATTTAATATATCAAATAATAGACTTGTACGTGGGACCATGGTTAGAGTGAGCCCATAGGCTGGGCTTGGGTAGTGGTCAGGAATTGCTGTAACATCTATCTGTAAAAAGGGATGCTTGTGAGAAATKTTCTGCCTGTGCAGCTGGATCCCAGGCTTCCAGTGAGTTTGACATGAGCTGCTCAGGGACAAGAGGCAGCCAGCTTGGTAAGTGCTGCTGGAGAAAGATTAATAAAAATAGCCATGTGGATTTCATCTTATTCAAATATGTGGAGGGGGAAAAAGGTTTTACAAAATAAGTGAACAACTCAAAAATCCCAATGCCAAACCCCACATGATTGCTATGCTAGGACATGAAAGAAGTGCATTTGTTTCCTGAAGTTTGTGTTAGAAAGTCAGGTGTTTATTTTCATGGGTTTAAATTTTTTTCACTCTGATTTCTACCACTTGAATAATGCATWAAATAGATGAAACCAAGCTACAGAAGTCAAAGCACATGGAACATGGCATTTTCCTTTATTTCTCCCAGACGTGGAGGTGCTGTGCAGTTGTCACCTGAGGGGTCAAGAGCCACATGCAGTGGCCTTAAGACACATGCTGAAATTCCCTTGGGCTTCAGTGAGACACACAGTGTTTAAAACATCAGAATCATATGCCTTATTATTCAGCTTGCTGTCATGTGTATTTAGAAATTTGAAGTACATTGTTGTAAGTGATACTTGAAGCAGTTTCTTTTTCAATGTGGCACATGCTGAGCAATGAGCAGAAGCCACAGCAGATACTGTCAGCTGGCTGAAACCTTTTTCTATTGATTAAATATGCACTCCTAACCATCCTGGCTGAATAAGCAGGGTTGTGACAGAGTGTGTGAAAACAGGGATTGCTTTGSTTTTTCTTACTGTTGATGGTTTGTGCTGATGCACTGCTTAGCTCAGCTGCCCAAGGACCTCCTTGCTGCTCTATTTGGGATTCTGTCTAATACAAAGTGAAACCAGGGGCCCTGCCCTGAAGAGGTCCTAGAAATCCTTCTTTGCTCTCTCTRTAGGGCTGTGAGTGATGACGCAAGTACCACAGACTGCCAGGTTGTGCTTCTCTCTGTTTTGTGAAGAAAAGTCGGGTGAAGTTCAATGTCCTATGTTAGAATCAGTCAGATAAAYATTGGCTAATTTACTACAAACATCACTTCAGCTAAAAATGGGGCTGTTGGCTGGTTTTGCCGATATGCCAAGTGATGATGCTGTAGCAAAAACTGCCATGCTGGTAGAGTAGAATTTAGATGCAATTAACCATTTCTGCCTCCCTTCTGCAATAAATAGGGCTTGAAGTGTGTGACAATGGCCATTTACAGGCAGATGTTGAACCACTGCTGCTGAGGAGAATGGCAGGTTGTTACCATGGGGGCTGGCTGGAGAGGGGACGGGGGTGGGAAGGAGGCCAGGGGTTAGAAATAACCTGCTGGTGGGGATCATTAGAGCCTTTATATAAACATGGCTGGAATGAAAACAAGGTGGGTTATTTTTCCTTTTCCTTTGGAGACCTGTATGGCATCCAAGCACAACATTGCAGGCTGAGCTGCACGCTCCCTTTCAGAAAGGCACCACAGTGCTGGAGATCAGGTCCAYGAGTCTGATTCAGTGCTGGCTTTGTGCACGGCGGCCACTTTMTACATCAGTTGTATTTTTGCAATGTGGCTATAAAGAACAGGGAAAAAAAAAAGATAGTGATCATAGTGGGGAAAATACCTGGTATGATAGCAGTGAACTAGAATGACAATATTTGTCTTTAATTGAAATGATAGGGCCTTAGGTGTACTAGAAAGTAATAGTAAATATACTTAAGGTCTTCAGTTCTTTTTGATTTGTAAAAAAAGATCTTTTAAAGTAGAACCATCATCWCTTTTTAATCTGAAAAGAAATTTAAATCAATATTATTAGCCTGCTTTGTTTTAACAAGCGTCATATTTATTCATCCYCATATTGAGCAGGCATTTGAATGCTCACCTGTCTTGATTGAAAACTGTATAGCAGCATGTCATTTCAATAAATTTAAGGTTCTTATGCAGTTCTTGCATGAAGTATAAATGTTGTCATAGACTTTTTTTGTTCATGGATGTTCATTTCATCTTCAGGGGCCAACACCATCATAGATGTGTGCCATGTGTAGGAAGCTTGTTGCACAAGCACTGTGGGGTACCAGAAGCTCCTGCACTTCACTGTACAAGATGTCAATTCCCACACAGTGCAGGATCAGACTGTGCAGTCCTTTCACCACTTGTGCCACATTGTTTAAGGCCATGGCAATCCCAGCCAGAGATTTTACCTCTCCCCTATTCAGTTTTGAATTGGGGGAGGTTGCCGGTGGCCCCAGCACACAGCTTTGTAAGATGATCATGTCTTTGAATTTTCCACTGATCCTGCCATTGTTTCAGAGGGATGCAATTCCTTATCCWAGTGCTGCAGTGATCTGGAGAGACTCGGTGCAAGTTAGAGGTCTACACACAAGGATCAACTTGTAGATCAGCCCTCATTTCATTGTCTTCATCTTTATGTATTTTTTTCCCCTTTTTCCCTTTTTTAAAAAAAATTATTGGTGAGGTGTGTAAGTAGGTAGAAAAAAAGCAGCGGTTTCAGCAACCTGAGAATCTGAGTCCATTCACAGATGAGGGGGCAGGGGATGGATGCCACTCCTTGCTTTGCCTCACAAGAAGGGGAAGTCCAAAGACTTTAGTATGTTTTACATAAGGTTAAACAGGTTAGTAAAAAAATATGAAAATCTTCTGGTTTTCCCCGCTAGTGAATCTAAGTGAATTATAATGATCAATTCCAATTAGACCTTAAATACCAAATAGAGACTGTCACATAGAATTGTGATGTACTAAACACATACAGAAATGACATGGTAAATGACATGGGATATACAGYCTATATTTCAAAATACATGGGTTTGCAAGATGCCACTGGTGACACTCTTCTACAGTTGAACAGCTTTGCTGAGGATTAAGAAACATTGACCTGTTGAAAAAGGTGAAGAGTCCCATTTTTGGTTGCTGTCTTTTCTAAGCAGTTATTAACATATTGCTTTTGCTCATGGTTGAAGGAAACAAAATTTCAGCTGCTGTAACCAAATTAAGTCAGTAGCCAGTTTCTCAAGACTGCTGCTATTGGCATGTGCWCTTGGAAGCTTATGAAGAGAGAAGAGCTTGATATAATTATTACATTTAATGAAGAAAATCTTCATGAGATTTTGTGCAAACAGTAGATTGTTGAGAACTACATGAAATCTGTGAGAGATGTGAGAAACAGGTCGTATGGCCTAAAATCAGAGCCACTCTTACAGAATTAGTTTGCTTTTCCTCCAGAGATTAACACTTAGAAATTCTGGGCTAGATTTCAAGAAAAGTGAACTCTAACCTGTGCATTTTCCCTTCGCTTGTTTTTCTTAACCTGAAAACAGCTTTAAGAGTGTTTGCAATAAAATGCCAGGAAAAATAAAAAGAAATTAAATAATCCATTTCCAAGCTTCAGGAACTACTCTTTTCAGTTTATAAAGAAAGCTAAAAATACCTCCTATGCTCAACAGGCTTGCTCAAGCTGAGCTTGTTCACTATCAGATGCRCCCAGGTATTTTCTGCTTCAGGTGCATGCCCCTGTAGAGCTRTCCTTGCCCTCCCCAGTGAGTTTGTGCATGTGTAGCACTGGTGGAACCTGCTCCTGGGTTAGCAAATCTGCTTTTGTTTGCTGCATAGGGCAGGAGRGCTCCAGGCTTCTGCTCTTCTCTCCTTCCATCTCTGTCCAGGAAGAGGACTCGTCCCAGTGCAAGTGTGATTCATATTTACCACCCAAAGGGTTGCTTTTCCCTTCTCAGATATGGAGCATAAAGCTTACAGCACAAAGAATGTTACAGGAATAGCTACATGAGCAGAAAGGAAAGCCTCAGGAAGTGTTCCTCAAGATGGAAGATTGTCAAAATTCAGACATATTTGGAGTCTGAGCAGAGGGCTGCTGGTATGGTAGCTGGATGTGGTTTTGTAATGAGAGATGTATGTGTAATTTGATAGGAATATTGTTGGTTTATGCTTTTAGAATGACACAAATGATTCCTAGGCCTGAGGTCACTATAGGCTGGACCAGATGTCAACCCCAGGTCCAGAGACATCCAAGTTTGCATTTTCAGGCAGTCAGGGACTTTCCATGTATTACAGCACACATTTTCTGTAGCTCTG
>NW_026623300.1:1260433-1275253 GCF_030028575.1 Malurus melanocephalus
GTAGTACCAAAGTAATTTAAAAGCTGTCAGTTGGCCATACATTTTAAACAGTTGTTCTTGGTTCCCCATCCTTTTGTCTCTTGGCTGTTGTTGAGGTGGTGCTTGCAATTTGTGTCTGACAGTAAGTGTTTTGAGATGCTGAATGTGCTGAGAAAAGGCACATATCTTAACATACTGCTGCTGTCCAAGGGCTAGGAAATWCAGTAAATATGAAGGTTTTCATATAGCTTATTTCAGTTGTTACTGGGGGAGACATTCCTGTGTCTGTAAAGATTTACAGATTCCTGTTCATTTKTGTTGTCTTCTCTTGTCAATACCAAGCCTGATTTATTTTTTTTTTAAGGTGTGATTTTGTTCTTTAATCAGCCTGAAGTGTTTGTTTATTTTTCATCACAATGCACAGTCTTCTAGTGCATAAGAACTTGAAAACTGAATGGGGTAGAAGATCATCATATAAGCTACCTTGAGGTTCATTKTCCTGCTTTTTATTACCCTCTGTGAGAGGACTCATCCTGGTATCCTGGACATACTGGATACATAAGCAAGGAGAAAAATCACTTTAGATCTTTCCACTTACCTAGGTAGCTTTCTTTCAATTGAGCTTATATAAAATTGATACTTTATTTTCACATAGTTTCAAGATCACTAAGCTCTCAGAAGTAAAATGCATATAAAGRAAAACTCTGCAGAAGAGATTGATGTCCATATCCGTTTTTTCAGAATTCCTTTATCTCAGTCTTTTGTCTCTTTTGCTCAAAATTGGAATTCAACAGCTCCTAGCTTGAACTTGMCTGCCTCTTAGGTAACTTTCTTTTGACTGAAATCCCAGAACTGCCAAAGTTCCTGTCTGATTCAGCAGGTTTCTGACTGTGTGAATACCAGCCTAGCACTGTAAAATAGCAATGCAATAATGAAAGTAAGTTATGCTGCTCATTTAGATTTTACATTTGAAAAAGTAAAAATTTTGACTGAAATTCTCATTTGAAGAATGCTGAGTCATTAAATATTGAAATAGCTGGATATACAGGTGTTCATTATGAAGCGGGAGATTCTTGAGGAACTGGAAGAATGAAAAATATCTGCTAAAGTTTTCAGGGTACTGCGGATTTGAAAGCTTTGTAAGTTTTAATTTATTGGAATTGATTTTCATAGATACAATTTTTAAATCTAGAGGAAGTCTAAATAAACCCAAGCCAAGTTTACAATACTTGTCTGAAATGTTCTCTGATCTCATCTGGTTTAGTYGGAAAACACTTGAGTGGCTCATTTGCCTTTTAAGTCAGTAATACATAAATGCATATTAGCTGGATTTAGTAGCATTTTTTCTTCAGGCAATAAGAATGAGTCAAGAAAATGTTTAAAACTATGAGCAACTGAAAAAAGTTGAATTGGATTGGAAGCTAGCCTATCTTCAATTAGAAGAATCTGTTTACTTTTTCTATCTTAGAATTTTAAAATCTTTTCAACCTTCATTCTTAGTATGAGTCATACTGCACTCCATGGAGAATCCTGTTTGCTATTTGATAATAACTTGTAGCAGCATGAAAAGTATCTTTAGACCTTTAGGAGAATGGGGTTCCATGCTTTTTCTCATTGCAAACCTAGACGTGTTTGAAATGTTGTCAATATGGATTGCTCACAGACGTTTCTGAAAGTCTTTTAGTGCACTTTTAGTTTAAAAGATAGCAATTCTTCTAAACTGGAAAATGCAGCATTTTGCAAGTGAGGTGAAATTCTGTCTGGAATCTGCTACCWCCAGAGAATGGCAGCTCAATATCTCCCAGGTGTCCTGCTCTTATTTTCCAGGGTTTTGAGTTACTGACTTGCACTGGAGCAGATACATRACTTCAAACACTTGGTTTAGGCTTTTTTCTTTCTGCCTCGGTACCTTATCTGTATCACATGGATACAAATCAGGCACGAGACTTCTCACCCAGAAAGGTCTTTGATGAAGGTGTGTAGGGACAATATCTGCAAGTGGTTTAGTAAATACAGWTGGTACTGTTCCAGCTTTCCTTAACTGAGTCTTGGGTGGGAGAGAGCTGCTTTTAACATAGGACAATTAGGATATGATTCTAACATTTTAACCAAGTACATCTGCTCTCCTCCACTCCTAAATTTTGATTTTAAAAATGAATTTGTGTTAGAATTTTCGCCTATCTCTTCTCTTTTAAAACTATTTATTTGGTTGTGTACTGCCAAAAATTTACTTGGAATCTTTTAATTTTTTTAACAATTATTTCATTGGGAAGTGTGGTGCTTGTAGGAGTGTTTCATGTGAAGTGACAGATGCTAAATGCTCTGAGACCCCTCTGTTCCAAAGACGTTATCTTCTTTTCAAGGAGGAGCAGTTTTTAACAGATGTTGTAATAAGAGCAGGACTTCTTCAGCATTGTGGGCTGTCTTGTTTGAGAAGGGTACTTGTTTAATGAAGGAATAATTTTATTGATAGGTGCATCAATGGGCAGATGTTATACAATTCARAAAAAATCATCTGCACATGCTTGGCATGTCACAATTCATGTTGCAGGACTTGAGAYTATTATTGGCTCCCTAGAGGTAATGTGAATTAACAGTTAACCCTAAACCCAAGAACAAAGTCAAATGTTATTTCTACTTGGAGAACTTGTTAGAATAAATTGATTTGTTTTTGTCAGAATTTGTCTTCTCTTTATGTATCTTGATATGCTTATTAAGTCAAAAGTGGCTTGTGAACAGCAAGRCATCTAAATCCTTTTTCCTATTTTTTTTTTTTTTTGTGAGCACTGGTTGTCTTTGGAGAACATACTGAACACTTGGACTGAAGGAAAATTAAATATAAAAGGACAGACAGTTGCATTTTGAGTATTATTAGCAAGGCAAGCTATTGCTAGTATTTCTTTTATTACAAGAACTGTTTTGCCGCTTCTTATGTCTCTGTGCTTTCATTTCCCTGGACCTCATTGCTATTCATTCAGTATATTTGCTTAAGGGAAGGTAATTTCTTGCAGCATGGCCCTTGTCTTGCAGCTGAGTTTGAGCCTTTAGAACATAAATCAAATGGATTATGTTGCCTGAAATAGGWTAATTTCTGTTACCTTTTGAAAGATTCAATAGATAAATTCAATGGCATGAGTAGAGTATGGTTCTGCCAAATGTTGAGCACATTTTGTGAGGAATCCCCTGCCTCCAAATCTCTTGACATTTAGAACAATTAAACTGGTTAAATCTTTGCTGCGCAGCATGACAGAAGGATATATTTATAATATATGTAAAAAGTTCATTGAGATTTCACTACTTGCAGATAAGCAGAAAACCTGGGGTTTTTTTTTCTTTTAAATAGTGTTTTTTGCTTGTAGCTAATTTTAAAAATTAGAAAACATAAATCTTGACTTTTTCTCTCAGAAATTAGGAATGACTTGTATTTTCTTCAGGTTTTTCTGGATCATTTAGTCTTTGCAGAATTAAGATTCAAAAAATTTTGTAATAGGAGGATGACTTGTCCACAGAAATAGGCTCTTCAGWCTTCTTGGTTTTCACTTGTGTTGTCTCTATTTTTTTCATTGTTTTAAGAGTTCCATAATATTTTGTTTTCCTATAGAAACATATTTCATAAGTATGGCAGATTTTGCACTGGGAGCCATTTCTTTTGATGCAAACATCCCAACCCAAGCATTTAAAATGATGAATTTTGTCAAAACAATGTTTAGGAGGCAATTGCTCACAGCAGGAGGTCCTCTTTAATATGTGAATTATAAACTGGGAGGTCTGTTTTCTGCTCCACTTTTTTTCTCAAACATATTTAATCCACAAGATTAGAAGGTGAAAATGAAATCTTTGTACACTGCTGAAACTTGAGAGCACWGTCAAGGAGTGAAATTATCCAAAGTTTTGTCAGTACCGTGAATTCCATAATATGCTTTTTGTAATGCATTTGTACAGTACCTTCTTCATCTTTAGTGTTTCCTCACAAGAGATTTCAGATTTGGATGTGCATAGTTTTTTTATGATTTACCCCAAAGCACAAAAACACTGCTTCAAGTTTTAGACCAGGGAAATCCTGTAGTGTAGCTAAGCTGAAAGTAAATTCCACTGTGTGCTCATCTGATGAAGAGACACTGGTAGATTGGACAAGGTGGCTTTTGTGAGGCCCAGTTTGTGTAAAATGCAGTGACAGTGAGTGAGCAAACCTCAGCTGGACACAGACCACAGTGCCACAGCCTGTGAATGAGTTCCTCGGTTTGAGCCTTATTTTATGAGATGATACAGAACAAGGACAGCTGCCTTTCAGGTATGGAATCCTTGGGCTATCCTAGAGCTAGCTGAGATKTTATTTGAAGGAGTGTAGCCATAAATCAGAACTTCTGCTTGAGATCTTCAGTGCTAGTTTCATGTGTGTTCTGAATTCATCATCAATGCACACTATGACTTTTTTGCTTCTGGTTTTCCTTAGATTGCTTCTCTTCCAGCATCACATTGTCCTGCTGCCAGTCCTGGCTGAAGTGCTGTTATTATATGACACTTTATGCAGGCTGTTGCCCAAGTTCATACAGAAAACTTTGAATATGCTCATAAAGAAACAGGTTGTCTGGGTTCGTGTGAACCTTTAAGACTGCAAAATAGTCTGTGTAAAAAAAGAAGAAAATCAGGTATTACTGTTTTATTATTCAGTTATTACTGAATTCAGGAAGTGAAAATAMATATTTAATCTGCTAAGAAGGCTAGTGTATGTGTAAAGGTGGTATTTTCACAAAAGTAGTAATTCTGCCTTTTAGTGAGTGAGGTCAGATGCCAATAGTAATTACAAGCTCCTCATGTGTAGTGAACTATCATATACAGAGGTTAAAGTGGACCATGAAACAATGGCTATATATTGCTTGCTCAGTAAAGGCTATGCTGTTATGACATGAAGGATTCAAGTGATGTAGTCACAGGCCACACAAATTATTCAAAATCAAAACCGTTTTTCAAGATACCTGCACAGGTAACATTTTCCTCCAGCACTGGCATGCCAGGTGATACCAGCTCATCTGAGTTTATTTGGTTTTCATAAATAATTTTCTCATTTTTCATATATTTATTCCTTATTTACTCTCTTCATTACTATCTGTATCAGAGTTAGTAGTAGATTTTGTCTGCATCACACCAGCTTGGGAAGGGATTTGGCATTTTACTTTGTGCAGAGCAAAGGTCCCACAATTAGGTGAGGCCTCATTGCCACTGCAGCTTGTCTGTATTTTTTGGCAGTAGTTATTTGTTTCACTGGTTAGTGCTGAGGATGTTACTCTTGTCCTAGAAGATTAAATTTTGCTGCAATTTCTAAAAGTGTTTCCAGCACCCGATGCAGGGAGTGCTGTTGAGCAAACAGAAGCACAGCAAGATTTGTTTTATTGAGACACTTGCCTGGCAAGCTGTTTATCCTGTATGTGATCCAGCAGGCATTGTACAAACTTCAACAAGCTCTGTGTGGTTTGATAGAAGGGAAGGCAGTGAAGTGCTCAAGCAATTTTGTTCTGACCTTCCTACTTAATCTGGTTGAACAATTTGTTCTTACACTAAATTTCTTGAGCCATGCAATARTTTATTTCTGATCTTGTTCTATCCAGTACTGCCCTTTCTGCCAGTTCACACTGCCACCTGTCTTCATGTCTGGTTTCGAGGTCTTCCTCTGCTGTGTTTTTTTCCTTATCAATACTGCTCCTTTCCAATCTGTATTTCCAATCTGTATTTCCAGTCTGTGAGTATGTAAAGGAATTGAATAAACTCTATTTCAGTGCTTGCTCATTTGCAAAGGTAATCCACTTTGCCTCAGACTTGCTTGCTCTTGCTTAGCATATTATTAAATTTGACTTGGATTTCTTCCCTGAGATCAATTGCTCATTTTAGCTGCTGTTTTTTTTTGCTAAGTGTCTGGGGGATTTTCGTTGTTGCTGACTTTTTTTTCCCCCTTCCCCTGGCTTCATATCACTCATGTGCTACCAAAGCAGACTTGACGTTCGAGTAGGATAATGTTATCAGTTTCATGTGGTACTRTGCTGAGCACACTCTACTTCATTCTCCTCCTATCAGCAACAGCAAGTCAAGCAGTTTGTAAGTATTTGAGACATTGTTGTAAATGAAAGAGAAGAATGGTGTGCCTTTTTCTCATTTATTAGTATATACAACCTTTTCACTGTTGAGGCAGCATTAATGTTAACTTTCTTCTGTAATGATTAAAAATACAGCTGTTGCATGAAGTTCTTGYGTTTTAACTTCAAGTCCATTCAGTTCTTTTATTCTTTATTTTTGGGTCATTTGTATAATCAAAGCAAGTAAGACAGAAATATTTGTTGAAAAAGTTGTCTGATCCTCTTGCATGTGACAGATCTGATAGCTTTGCCATGCTCTTCAGAGGATGAAAATGACTTTGTTTCTCTAGATCTATTTTACATAAATCCATGATGTTTGGCATTAATGTGATAACTATTAATTGTTTCTGTATCACTTGAATCCTTTCTTTCCTTGCCTGGATCAGAATTATGCCAGGTGCTGTCAGTGCCTGGTTATTCCAGTGAGAAGTGAGCAAGTGGTGCCTCATTTTCCTATGGTAGCAGTGAATTCTCTTGATTTTCTGGTGCAGTATACAATTAAAGACTATCACTGTGTGATGAGAATGGCACTTCTGTGTTTATGTGACCTATGAGTAAGAAACTTAATGCCTTAATGTTGTTGTTAGATCATGTCCCTCTTGTAATGCTGATAACCACTGCGCCCAATGCCCTTCCAAAAGGCTGTAGCATTACTAAGCACGATCTTTTTCTTATCTCTCGCTTCAYTATTTTTAGACTTCAACTTGTCTAATCCCCACAGAAATCAAGAGAATCAAGAATGTGTGATGTCCCAGCCCTGGATGTCTAACRCTTGTCCCTGTGTTTCCTGCATGGGAATGAAATCAGGCTCCCACATCCCGGCCCGTGTGTCCTCCTGGTCATCTGCATCTTGATCAGCTGGGGGAAGGAAGAAGCTGTAACTGTAACATGAGACTCCCTTCCTCCCTTTCACAGCCAACTGTGCTTCTCTCCAATTTGCACGCTCCTTTTGCCCAAATGTTCAAACTTTCCACGTGGGCAGCAACCCTACAGAAGTTAGGGAAGGTGATTCTCTCATTTTATTCTGTTCACTTTTAAAATCCTTTTTCATGTGACTTTCCAAAGAGTCCTAGCAGCTGACCCAAGCCTTCTGCCAGTTAAACCGTGTTGCCACAGGACCTTTTCTCTGTCAGGCTTCAGCTGTGTCTCTCTTTTGCCAGGTGCCAGAAGATCAAATTCCTGATTWGCAAGCACCTGGTAACACAAAGTAATTCAGAAAGGGCTGCCCAGGAGTGTCTTAGGAAACAGAAGTTTTTACCAGGTTGTGTGGGAGCAAAGTTCACATGGGTATAGGTTTTGCAATTACAGAAAATGGCAGTAGTCTACTTCAAGAAAAGTAAAGGTTTTGCATATTTGATCACTTCTTAGTGTGTTTTCCTTTTTGACAGCATGACAGCATTGCCAGTCCCCTCTTCTCTGGTGCTAAAATTCTAGGCATAGAAATGTTGCCTTCTGATGTAGCTTAAGGAAATCTTTGAAGTAAGGTACATTAGCATATAAACTTTGGAMCTCTTTGGTTGTTCTTGGGTTGGGATAATAAATGTTTGTTCAGGTGCCCTGTCTTAGGAAGTGAGTGTTTTCTGCCTTGTCACAATACATTAGCTATCATGCCTTATTTTYGTTAAAACACTTGTATTTTTCAAACCTGGGCTTATTTTTAATTTCTGTTTCTCCAAATTGAAAATTTTGWATGTTCTTTTAATCTTGCCTGCTTTAAGTCAGAATGAAAGTGTTCCTTGCATGTATATGGATGTCTTTTTCCCTTGGYGGGGTTTCCTCCCYGTCTGGCAGAGGACATGGAAATGGATCAATCATCTGTCACTTAACAGCGTTAAAGATTCCATGGGCTTTGACTCTTACCAAATTCTGATAAAATGCTTGTTCCAGTTGCATGGCAAGCATCCATGTTTGGTAGCTGGTATCTAATGAGTCACTTTTTTTAAGGCTGGCCATATGGCTTGTACGTGGGCAGTGAATCTGAAGCACTCTAAATATCGTGAATTTATTTTGTGTTGATGARCTGTGCATTTGTTTGGTGCATATGCAATAGATTTGATCTATGGATTTTTTTTTTTATTATTAATTACGTATACATGAACCRTCTGTGTAGTGATTGTGCATTAAATAAGGTGTAAGAGCTGTTCTCCAGGACAAATGGATATTTTATGTTGGCAAAAAAAAAGTGTTTTGGAAGATGAGAACACACTTAAGGTAGCTGGAATTTATGATAACCTTGAATTTTGTAAGCAGAAAGGGTATGAGCRGAATGACACCATATGCCAGCCAAAGTTCTAAACTGTATTTTCGTAGAGAATTTTCTAGGGGGAGATGATATTTCCTGCATAATGTATGTGGGGTTTTATATAGGATTTACTTTTGGGCTTTAGTAAGATTAAATAGCACTGGGAAAAATCTGTGTAAGAATGTTCCACAATAGGAAGTCTGTAAGATGTGTGCACAGGCCAGAGGGACTCATCATTTGCTTTTTTTGGTTCTTCTGCATTAAAGTGCTCATTTGCAATATTGCATTAATGTAGGGGTTTGGAATGAATTATARAAGGAATAGATAACAGCTTGCTTTGGCTGTAAAGCTGCACTCTCATTTTTTTGGCKGTAGGTAAAAGGGCTGATTAGGAGAATATATTTCCTGTATTTTCAAATATAAACCAGATACTCAGTGATGAAAAAGTCATTCATTGTTTTCCAAAGACTTTTTTTTTTTTTCCAGAAGTGAAATTGTAGTTTAGGTGGAAAACTGGGCAATGTGTTAGTTCTTGTGCATAAAACAAGTGTCAAGAAAAGGTGATTGTATTACTTTTTCCCCTTCTTCACACTCTCCTTGGATTCTGATTATTTCTGGCTTTAAACAGATGAGTTCCCCTAATGACCACATTAGTGCTTTTAATCCTTCAAAGCAGGAGTCAAAGTGCAATTACTGTACATGAATATCAAAAATACTTCAATTTAAGCTGAGTTTTTGATGCTCCAGATTTCATATAATTTTCAGAAATGAAGACATAATGTGTGACAGCTGTGGGTGGTCCATATTCTGATCATAGATTCTTGTAATTTTTAAGGACATCCATATGAATACTTGTTGTTCCTATTTAGATGTGGAAGATCAGGGGTTTTCCAGGTGTAAAGACTTTATTCCTGTCAGTGTTCTTCTCTTGACCCACTTGAGCCACTGCTGTGTTTTCCTCTGGTTGTTATGGTGACTTTGAGTAGTTTGGAGAACTTCAGTAAGCAGGCAAAAAGTGTATTCTGATGGTAGTCTCATTCTACCAGTGATGTGGTGGTGATGAGTTTTATAAGAAAGTTTTGGATGGTGTGGCAGGTAAAGTGTCATGAGCAGAGGCCTACATATGCACGGAATCTGTTTTCTAATGCGGCTCCTGGAAGCAGAAGTGCCTTGTTGTTCCCCGTGGTCCTGTAGCCTGTTTTCCAGGCTGGTATCCCGATTATCCAGTGTGGCTGGCCAGCACATCCTTGTAGGGCAGAGCAGCTGCATCCCACATCCCTGGGGTCGAGGAGCACAGGGGAAAAGTGCTGTGTTCAAGAGTCAGAAGTGCTTGGTGACCACAGGCAGAGCTGCTGGATTTATCCCCACTCATATCTCTGTAAAGCTCTTCGGAATGGAGGTTCTGCCTTCCCCTCTCTTTGGGAATGGCAAATACTTGGCACTGCAGGATATGCTGGCAGAAAYCTGCCAAGATTTTGCTTAAAGAGAAGGGCCATTACATTTGTACGTAATGGAATAAAGTAGAGGCAGAAGGACCCTCAGTGTTACACACCTCCTCAAGACAGCCTCACACYGCCTTCCACTGAGGGGGAGTTGAAATTGATAGTGTTTTATCTAAGAATAACTCGTCACAGGGACATTAAAGGGTGCTGTCCCAGCAGCAGGCGTGTGTCCCTGTTGGATTCATGTTGCACACGTAGCACGGGCCTGCTYGGCCGGCATGTCTCCCTGCTGGGCTTTTAGCTGGGTGACCATCTCGTCTCACCTCTGATGGTTTAASACGCCAAAGAAGCAGAGGGAAAAACAAGTGTTCTGTCATCATCATATCAATGTTTGCTCTGTGAACTGCCCCTCGATGCAAACTTTCTTACAGAAAACATCTCCAAACTGGGGCTGTGGGAGCCTGTGCACTCGGGTCTGGTATCTTACGGGAGCTGAAATCTTTGTACTGGTGTACACGGCTCCTTGAAACTTTTCCCAACACRAGCCTGCTGTTTCCATTAAAGGGTTTTATGGGGCTCCCTGCACATCATATCTTGCACAGCTTACCATATTGGCTCTTAAAAGTGCCTTTGAATACAATGCCAAGGCCCCCCAGTAGCAGCTTTACAGGCTGCTGGCGAGCTGGGAAGCTGCAGTTGGCTGTCCCCGTGTTAGCAGAGTCCCTCGCCGGATTTTCCAGCTAGAATGATGAAGCATCTGCTCTGTCTGGTTTAATTAGACATGACTTCCTTCCTGAGTAAAGCAGGGAGCTCTGCAAAGTGCTACAAGCTCTTGTTCCAAAGTATCTCCTTCGAAGGAAAAATGCTTTCTAATCAAATGCCAATRTCTAATGCCCCTTTCTACCCACTCAGTACCTGTGTAAAGGACTTTCATGTGGGCCCTAAAAATGGAAATAAAAACTTCATCATCAAAGTACTTCCTGATTCTTTCAGGAATCCTGGCATAAAATAATTTTTTTCTTGCTTTTAGTCTCTTAAAGTTGCTGAAAAGTCATGAGTCTAAATATTCTCTGTGGAAATCTGATGCTCATTGTCTGTGCTTCAGCTTGTATATGAGTGCTGCTGAAGGGGTCTCTTGGATCATTAGATCTGGAATAATATACTCAGAACATTTTTGCCTTTATTTTTAAGAGCCAGGTAGATGCTGCAGCCTGGAGCAGGTGATGGCAGCTCAGAGGCAAGATGCTCGCAGACAGGCTCCATTATGCCCACCTTGGGGACAGCATATATCCCAAGTTATGTCCCAGGTACTTGCAGGATGCTATTGAAGTGCAAAGTGACCTCTGGTAGCCTTAGGACAAATCCAGCTCTTTTTAAGGTGGTTATGAGGGCAAGGGTGTCCCGCTCCAAATATTACCATTTGGAAGAAACCTTTTAAGAGGCCCATATGGACAGATAATGCAACTGGGCCTGTTTTTCCATGGAAGTTATTTCAGTGCATGGTGAAATCAAGTGTCTAAAACCTCAGTTTCCTACTGCATAGTAATTTTAAAAGTGAATGTAATTTTAAAAGAAGAATTTACCAACAGTAAATTAAGTAAATTAATTTTAAAAGAAGAATGTACCAACAACTGCTGAGCCAAGCACAGCACAAGTTTTTAGCAGTGACGGGGACTGAATAGAATGTTTTTTGTTCAGGAGGCTAAATATTRAAATAAGGAAATAAAACTGAATGGCACACAAATACACATTATTATTTTCCCTTCAAGAAACACAGAGTTAAAATTCATCTCCTTAGTAAAACTACATTTAAAGATTAGAGAGCTGAAGAAACAAACACTAGATAAGCTTTTAATATAAGAACAGCATCGTCTGGCCATTTTTAAAGGAAGAAAGACACCTTACAGATTGTATGCAAGTAAGACAGACATGAGAGAAACTTCCTGAATGAGAAGTTTGGTGCTCTGCTTAACTTGTGGCTGAAGATGAAAAGCTTCAGGGAGATGGGAGAGGTTGAGTAGGAAAAATTCTAGATCTAAACAGGCTTCATTACTAAAGAATACTTGGAAATTAATAGTAGAGTTTTGAAGACTCTGCCAAGGTAAATACTTTTCAGTGTAATTAGTAAAGAAGGAAGGAAGTGTTCAGWTGTTCGATGCTCACATTCTGCCAGTGTTGTACTTGTATTTCATAATTATTTTTTTTTCACATTGCTGCGGTTAACACTTGGAGGGAGGAAAATACAGAAAATAAAAGTCAGCATTGAATGGGAAGGGGTTAACTTAAGAATAGGGCTGGAATTCATGTGAGTCCTTTCAAATGGAAAAAAGTGGRAAAAGCCAGGCAGGACTTGGTGGTTTAATTTCGACCCAGTGCTATGTTTTGAGTAGTTTGCGCATCACAAACCAGTCCATAAGTGTCTCTGCTTTTGGTTACTGCTTGTTCTCCGGATCAGAAGAACATGTCATAGTGCACTTCCAGATGTGATTTCCAGGCTTACAATGCTTCACAGAGTCATAAAGGAGGGTGTCAGTAGCCACGTTTTTCAAGATTGTTATGTTCAGGCAAGAGCCGGGAGAGGAGTTTGTAAAAGGCTGCTCCATTGTGGGATTGCAAAAGCATTGGCTCCAGGTTCTGGTGAAGTCTGTGTAGGAATATGGCTGGAGCCTGAAATCTTGCAGCTCTGTCATGTCTACATGKTTTCCAACCTCTTTTTTACAAAAAGGCTACAGGGAACACCAGCCAACACGTGGCTTGTGTTATTTTCAAATTAGTATTGTTAAGATTTTGCATGGTGACTAATGTGTTACTGCTGCGGTGTATCAGAGAAATAAAATGTGGCCTTGTTTTGACAGGGAAATGTATGTTACAATTTCCTYGTGATATATTGCACTACCTTGCTAGTTTGATATTTTCCATTAAYGTGAACGAGCAGAGTAAAGAGGAATAAGGGAGCAGAAGAGATGTTCATCTGCCATGAATTTTCCCCCTCCTTGAAAGGCTCCTGTGTCCCCTACCAATTAGTCGCCTTCCCTGCACTGCGTGATGTGCTGCCCACTCAGAGTTTARCTGGCAGTTCACACACAGTTTGCTCCCCTGCAAAATCCCTACAAGCAGAGCTTGTAGCTACAAGCTCCGCCAGTCTTTCCAGGCTGCCCTGTAGGTTTTTTGGTTGCCAGGCTTGAGAAACTGGACTRTGTTTTTCTGGATTTAGCCAGAATATAAAGATCCAGGCATATTCAAGTAAGTATGATCCTGCCTATTTTCAAATTAAGAAGTTTATTTGAAACTGTTTGTATAGATTGCTTCTGATTGTTTTGGGGTGGTTTTTTGTCATGATTTTTGATGTGTAAGCACTCAAATTTTATGTTCACTGCCAGGTTTGGTGAAGTTTAATTATGCAAGTAATTTATGAGCTTTACTAGAGATGGAGATTTATGGATACAAACATTTTTACAATTAGATAGATTAGCATACTTTTATTTAACTTTTAGAGTAATTAACTTTAGAGGTTGTGTGAGCTGTTGGTAAAAGTTTTATGATGATATGGCTACATTGTGATTTTACAGTCAGTTTCACTTTCACTGCATTGCTTGGCTGTGCAGTTATTGGTCTGATTTTATTCAGCAGGAGCAGCAATGATCATATACATTAATTTCCTATAAAGATCTTCYATTAATATGTTAAAAACAAAACCTTACTCCTCAAAAATCACCTTGCAAAAATTCCTCTTTGAACAAAAAGTTTGAACAGTTGATCTTTATAGGTCACAGAGAGCATATGTACTAGTTAGGGGACAGGATTTTACTTCTACGCCAGAGCAGTGTCTCATGCAAAATAATCCTCAAGATATGACCGAGACTGCTCATGTCGTAGCATTAGAGCAGAAGCACACAGACAGTTGGAGGCTGAGGTTTTGGATGGTATTTGGAATTGTATTTCAGGGGACAGGTGGAAGTAATGATGACAATTAGAATGCTTTTGATGCCGCATTTAGCAAGTGCTCTTTCACTAAAGTGGGCAGATCAAACAACAGGAAGCAGTTCCCTCACTTGTAATACGAAGCTTGGCTTTGCAGCCAGTGCTCTGTCCGAAAATCTGCCTCTTTATTGCAGGGAGGCACTAAACTGGTGCTTTCYCTGATGTCCTATTTCCCCTGGTTTCCCTACTGGGTTTGTTCCTCTGTGCAAGTTTAATGCAGGAAACACACATGGAACCAAGTCAGTCCTTTGTCACCTGAGGTACATCTCTTACTACACAGCTAAAGAACGTGAAARCCTCCTGCCCCTCCTAGGAAGCTTACATCTTGGCAGTGCTCAGGGTAATTAAAGTGACTTCCCAAATTAGAGAATGCTGGCTATGAACTGGGAGCTATTGCATTTTTGTGCCTATGAGTGATTTGCTCCAAAACCCTGATGGTTCCCACTATGAATGCAACCACGTGGCACTGGGTGTCCCAGAGCCATAGAATTTTGTTGAGCACATCTGTCAGAGACAGCAGAAGTGTAACTTATATTGGTCTTTGAGTGGCAGCTTTCATTGACATTCAGCTGACATTTAACAAAGACCATTCTAATCATACCCCTTTTAGTTTGGTGGCTAATAAACACATCAACTTTGCAAAACCATTGCTCGTAGTCAGCCTTCTCTAAGACACTGAGAATATAAGCACTGAAAATTCAGGACATCTTGCTGGTCCAGCTGATTGGCTGCTGTCTAGTTAAGAGTGACCCACCTGCAKTCATCAAATACAATAAATCTGTGCTATAGACCTAGTCCCTCMGTTATATTCCCTTTAAAACAGGGAGGTGTCTCTTGCTTCTGCTGACTTGTTATTTACTGTCTTTTCCCACATTCTGTGCTRTAAATCTAAGTTACAAAAAGAGAGGTGAGAGAGAATACTGATTCTCTAAACTGAATGGAAAGTATGCAATACTTTACTTCTTTTGTCTTTCTTGTGACTAAGACAAAAATGGAGGAAATGTAGCTGAGTTATACATGCGGCTGAGTTGATGTTGGCGTTGGAATT
>NW_026623300.1:1275382-1304462 GCF_030028575.1 Malurus melanocephalus
TTTTTTTTTTTTCTCTGACATGGAAAGGCATCTGCCAATTAGTCTGAAACTTTCAGGGGTCCCCTGCTGTTATTTCTCAGGCATGAACACCTTGTTAAAATCTATTCAAAGTCATCGCTCCATGTTGAGCTGCTGTAATAGTGAATTGCTCTTCCCACTGGGACTTGCTTGATTTGAGCGATGACAGCACAGCACAGCTCCCTGCCAGTGTAGCCAGTATACCCAGTATACCAGTGACTTGTGGTTATAAGCACGAGGGAACAGTGCAGTGGCTGCCAGCAAGATGCAATTCGGCACATCGCACTATTCATGCTTATGTTGTTTTTTAAAATCCTTCTGTCAGCCCSGGGGATGTACACAGACATTTCATGAATAGTAACATGTGTAAACCACCAAAGTGATYATTAGGCAGTGCGCATTCATGTGACTGCTATAAAGCTTTTAATGCAGAGGGGTGGGACTAAATGACCTTTTAAAGGTCTCYTCTTACTCAAACTGTTCAATGATTCTGTAGTGTTAGGTGCACATATTTGTAACATTTGAATAGTAGAAAATATATTCTCTGCATTTTAATAGCTTATTAGCTATTAAAATTCTCTAGTATTTTATATAGTGTATTTTATATACTATGGGTATATTTGTTCTGTTTTCCATAGACGTGGGTAAACATACTGCATGAGTGTTCCTCTGTTTCATGAAGGAAAGAGCAAATATAAAGAAATTCCTCTTTCATTTGTGTAGATAAATCAGTGTTTTAACATTAGTGGGTGAAAGGGAATAAGGCTAAAAGTATTTTTTTCCCCTTACATTAGATTTCAGTTAGCACAAGCACTATTGCGTGTGATCCCTTAATTTATGTGTGTGGCAAACTCAAAGGTGAGATGACCCAGATCTGATTGCAATCTTGTATCAGTGTAAAGCAGATGGACAGCGGCAGCTCCCCAGACAGCCGCAATGCTCTTGTCGGTGGAAGTCAGCCTGAGATCAGAATCTGAAACATTTACATATTCTAGATAAGAAGGTGAAACTTTATATTTCWTGTTGCTAGTTTTGAAGGAACTGTAAAAGAAACCACGTCTCAGCTGGGGTTCTGYTTGTTCTGTTTTCTACTCTCTTGTGCTGGGAAGTACAAGGGAAAACTAAGCTAAGACATTATTGTGAAATACGAGGCTATCTGGTACCTAGRAACAGGAAAAGGAACTTATTCTGCACAGTCCATCGATTACTAGTGGGACATACAGCTGGATCTCTGCAATAAATTACTGCAGGGCACCTCAAGTCCTCTTGGAGCCGGCAAAAGGGGGTTTTTGAGCTGAGCTGGCACCAGAATTTTTTTTTTTTTGCAAAGTTCTCTGTGTTCTGGATAGACAATAAGTATATTAGTGCGATGAAATGGTATCCTTTTTGCTTTTTCAGGACTCTGTACTAGAGCACTTGCAGAAATTTCTGCCACACAGGCAGTTTTTCAGCTGTTGCTGAATAAAAATAGCTTAAAATTACCAAGAAGTGGCTTCTGGATATGAAYATGAATTTAATAAATCTTTTTATTTAAGGTTGAATTAAAACAGAACCAAGAGAAAAGCATCCAAGGTCTTTGTTAAAATAAACAAAYAACAAACAAAACCACACACAAAAAAAGTGTGTTTGGAATGTTAGGCTTTTTAAAAAGAAAACAAATTCTTTGCTTGGCTCTGGTGGATATCCTCAATCTAAAGTCTAGAAGTATTAGATTTTTGTTGCCAAACAGAAGGTGCCTTCTGAATGYGGATGAGGAATTGGATGAATCAATTAGCCAGAATAAATAATAAAACGTTGCTTGGAGGCATAAGGCAAGGCTTCAGTCCAGCAGCACTTTAAAGTTAAGCAAACTTTTAAAGGAAGCTAAGCTGATACAAAARTCCTGCAACTGATCTTAGACATAARCACCAGATTATAATTCTTGCATGGTTGCAAGCAAATAACAAACTCTAGTCTTCTATTTCCCATACATGAATACAATGAGATAGTGTTTCTTACTTTCAGAAGAGAATTGAACATTGTTTCTCAAAAATGTTTCATGTGTCATTTATTCCTATTGTATGGGGTTTTTGGGGTGGTGGGTGGGGGTTAAGCTATGTTGTTTGTAAGCATCTTTATGGAATTGTTTTCATGGCACTAGAGAAACAAAGGTCTTCGCTTGAGTCTCAAATTGGAATTCTTGCACATTTGAGCAACTTTAATCTGTCATTCAGTTTAATGGAAAATTTGCATGGAAAATTYTAGTTGTGTGGTTGTTTTTTTGGKTTTTTTTTGTAATATAAGTTGTTTCTATATTTACCTCCTGGCATTCCATTAYTGTGGATCTTATTAATGTTGTGTCATGTGAATTTTTCAAATTTCAAAATAAAACATGTCTTTTTTTATTGGAAATGATTAGGGTTTGATTTTGTATTGATGGACTGCATTCAATCTTCCAAATGTGGGAATACATGTTTGTAAAATATTACTGAGCAAACTATTGCAATCTATCTGTCTCCTTCTGACTTAGATCCTCCAGTTTTACCAGAGGTAATAAAAATATTGTGCTGAAGGAATTTGAGCTTGTTGAGACCTCCTCCCATTTCTAGGTTTGGGGTTGATTTTTTGAGGCAGAAACTCTCTCAGTGAAGGAATGCAGAGCAAGAGCCTGGGTCCAGATGTTGTGTTTTCCTCTCATACCAGCCCAGGCCTCTGAGACAGAGATCCCCCTCTCTGAAAAYGAGCCTTGGACAAAGTGCAAACTCCTCATTTCCTGAAATCTCATTGTTTAGGCCAACAAACAGGCAGGTCAATGTGCAGGTTGCARAACTGAAACTGAACACCACCTCAGTTTCCCTGGATCAATGAAGTGTAATTTGAGGCTCTTGGTTGCCTGTCCAGCTTGGAGAACCAGCACAGACAACAAAGGCTCAACATTGGGGCCTTCAGATATTTGAGCAGCTAAATAGTGTTGCTGCTGCTCTCTTCTGCTGACTTTTGGCTCAGGGCTGRGCTGTTTAGGTAGGCTAGGCATTAATTTTTTGTGATGGTTATGCCAGCAAATTTGCCTAGAACAGAGGTGAATATAGAGGCCTTTATACTGGCCCTAGGTAGATTAGTTGAAGAAGAAAAACAAAACAACAAAACAAAACCCCAAACCAGGAAAGAAAAAATTATGTGAGTTCTGTAGACGTTCACATAGACTGTTTCTTACAACAAAGCTCCTTGGTCTGACTCTGTCAGTTTCTCTGTAAAATTAAGTCAGCAAAGAGTCCTCAGTGAACAATAAAAGAAAATCTTGGCTCAAGTCTGGCACTAGATGCAGATGAAAGAGCAGTAGATGTAACTGGCTGTGATGCCTAGTGGTGTTATGGCAAGTTGTATGAAAGGTTAGAGCCCACAGCTTCTGCCCTCAGTGGGAGATGGTGTATAAAAAGGTGGGCTGTCGTGAATGGAATGTTTTTGCAGTGTGGCTGCTGCYTTTTGGACAGGGAGCTTTTTTTGGTCAGCAGAAACTCAGGCTCATAGTGCTTTGTTCAGCTGCAGTTCAGGGTGTTAATTTATAATTAGGCTTCAGTGAGTGTTCACTGGCATGTAATCAGATCCGTACTTTTAGGGAGGTTTTTTTTGCATGTTTTTGCTGAAGAGTTCATTAGATGTTGATGTGGGTTGAATGCATCTCTGCCCAGTCATGCACCTCTCCCTAAAGCACCTAATTCAATTGATTTGGGGTGTTTAGTGACAAGAAATACACTGTCAGCAGGACCATAATTATTTAATCTATTTAACCACAGCATGAGTGTTWTGAGTAGTGCATGGAAGTAGATAAAAACTCTAATATCTACATGTCTSAGCAGGAACACTGGCAGGGATAGAGATACTTTTAATTATTATGTATATGCAATATGTACAATTGTTGCTTGATATATGCCATACCATGAAAATAGTTAAAATTTTATCTGTCAGTTTTCTCAAATGTGACTGAACTTTAATACTTATGTTAAATGTACAATATCATACATAATTCTTCTCTGTTGCAGATTTTACCATCTTAAACTGTGAGACAAGAATATTTCTTGAAAAGTAAGAGTTCTACAGGTAAGAACTGAGTTAAGTAATTTTCTTTTTGTTAAGACCATTGTTGATAAGCACCATCATAAAGTAAACACAGAAGTGTTCACTCCAAAGTGAACTACACTTTGAAAAGCTGGAGAAAAGTCACTTGAGATGCTCATGATGACACAAGGTGTGGTAAGCAGGACATTTGAGAAAGACAGATGTCTTTCTCAAGTTGGAATGTTGTTATTATTTTGAATGCATAGTACCTAGGATGTCTGTCAAGACGGGATTTGTAAAGAATTGTTTTCTAACAGAAAAATGGGAGCCAGYTGAGAAAGTGGCTGGAGGAAATGGGCACACTGACACCAGGTGTTGGCAGCAYGACTCTGATGCAGGCTGCTTGTCATTGTCCGTCTCATGTTTTCAGATAAGCATTGGGAGACCTAAATTTCGTGTTCAGGAAATGTCCCTAGTCCCCTTGGGGTTATTGCTAAATAATGGCATGCCCAGCAAGTTAAGTTGTCATTCTTTGACTGATRTCTCCCTTGGGGTAAACAAGAAGTAGATCTGCAGGGCAAAAAATCAGCAGCTCTTTGTTTAAACGATCTGTTAAAACTCCTGCCTTGTGCTTAAGAAAAAAGGATTTGAGTCTTTTCAGGAGGATTGTTGAAAGATTAAATAATTACTCTGTTCATAATGGGAAAACTCCCACTTTGCTGGAGATGGTGTTGTAAAGCCTTATAGTCAGAGCTAACACAAAATCAAAATGTGAGCAGTTTTACCTTATCACATCATGGGGTGGGGGCTGTGCATTTTTTTGCTGCTAATGAAGACTGGTAAAATGCAGGTAAGCAGTTCATTTGGCAACAAGTAAAGGACAGAGGAATACACAAATTTGAGAGATGCTTACAAAATATATGAAGATGCCCTCCAAGTTAYGAACTGTCAATTCAGGCCGCTGAAAACTTTGTGAACTCTACAGAGCCCTTGCCATCCTTCCATCTTCTTCCTTTTGTAAACATCTATTTCATCTTAGAGCTTATAAACACAATACAGGAAGTTGTTGAAATTGGAGAATTAAACATTTTTCCATATGTAGATAGCACTTCCTGACTGCATCATATTCTGTTACCTTGCCTCACTATCATAAAGAGCCTGAAACTGAGAAATTGTTTGGAAGTTCCTTTGGGTTTACATTCTTGGAACTTTTCCTAGAGCAATTTCACKAGTTAATTTGCATTTGGTGTTAGAAAATTTATAAGACTCTGGTGTTTTGTTACTTATACCTAGATTTTGAGAGGAAAAAGAATGAATGTCTCTTAAGTTTAAAATAGAGTTGTAGCTTTTTCTTATAAAAGGGATGTGCTAACATTGAAATGCCAGTAAATTGAATGGAGTTATTGAAAAAATAAAAAGCTATGCCATCTTCCAAACATTATAAACTAAACAAATGAATTAAGTATAATCTTTTCTATGTTGATCTTTATTTATATAGAAACATGATATATAAGAACTTTTAAGMCAGTTAAAATGCTATTAATTTTCTGTGTTCCATCCCAAGTGTTTGTCTTCCCACACTTGTAGAAAATTAGTCTTTTTATTATTAGCAGTTCAAACATGTTTTAAGCTGAGTTTAGAAATATTTCCTCCAACAAAGAACTATTTCTAATGCTGTTTTCTTAAAACATTGTAAGGTTAGTAATCTATTTACCATGTTTAACTACCTGATAGCAAATGCTGTTCCTGCTTCTACTAGTATCCTAGTTAATTGTTTATCTACTTGAATCTGAAATGAATACAAAGATAATATTAGAAGCTATGTAGTTGTGTGAATGTATACATAATTTTGGCTATACATCTGYATGAATGTAAATGGCTTAATGGCTTCACACGAAAGACCTTTTGAACAGGTTTTGGTTTACTCTGCACTTAAAATGCTACCCTTGAGGAAGAAGATAACCTTATATTGTGCTCCTAGTCAGTTCAATCATTTTTTGAAAAAAAAAAAAATTGCCTTAGCAAATTGAACACAGAAAAACCCATGAGTAGGTCCATGCTTTCTCCATGTAATTCCTGTATGATTCCTTGTTTTGGCATTGTACTTGTGTAATATAAAACATTTGAGCTGGCATGCACTGTATTATAGCATCTGTCTGTACAATGCTACAGAAGACTGTCCACCCTTTCAGCAGTGATTTCTTAACCCTTGCCCAATTCAAATTGAGCTTTGAAGTTTTAGTGACTATGTACATTCTGAATGCCCTTCCTTATATGATGGTTGAAGTATCTCCAGTGGCTTGTACTTGTTGTTTCTGCCACTGCTTTAGCAATATAAGAATTTTCTTTAATTTGAATGCTGTATAGAAATATTTCATTTGTATCCCTTCACTACCATTTAATATTGGGAAAAAAATTAATAATAAATGATAGGTAAAAAGTAATAATAATTCTGGTGCTTCATGCATTGTGCATCTGAAGAACCCATTTGAGCTTGGTTTTGCTTTGAGAAGGACTGTTACTTAGTTATTGTTATTCCATTGATATTTCTTCCATGGAAATAATATTAATGTTAATAATAATAATAATACCACCAAACTTGATAACTTACTCTGAAATAATTTTTTTTCTTACTATTTCACAAGGAACCAATGTACCTGAGAAAAGGATAATGCATTATTCAGAAAATTGGTGCTCTATGYCCTGGACTTGAAACCACTCAGATTATGGAGCTGACTCTTACTTGGGCCCATAGTGAGTTTTCTTAGGGAGCACWACTGCCTGAAATATGTTTTTTGGGGGGACTAGGGAGATAGAAGACAGAGTGATTTAGCTTTGCAAATTGGTGCCATAGACAGGGTCATGAGAAAGGCAGTAATAGTCCAAGGGAAATGGAAAAGGAGGGTGACGGTGGGATGGAGGAGAGAAGAGAAGAATAATCCCTTCACCAGCAAGCTACTGTCCTCTGGTCTCAGGCCCTCATAAAACTTCTTTGCAACTTGGTGAGGAATTYTCCAGTCTGATGGGCATGGCAGAATAAAAGGGCGAGTGTCTTACTGGTCAGAGGCCCTGTGAAACATCTCTATCCCGAGCTCCTAAGGAAAGTATGCCCCAAGCCTTCTTCCAGCTCAGATCTCTTTTAAGACTTCTGTTCTTCCTCCTTCTGAATCCTTTTGGCAGATTCAATTTACGTCATGCTCTGGGGATTTGATTAATTTCCTTTTATTGTCTGAGTCTTGCAAACTCCTGTGCTCAAGGTTGGCAARTGTGCTGTTAAATCTTGGTATAGATGAGTTCTGCTCCTGCACATTCAACCTATGGCATCTTTACTGTCTGGGACCATAYACCCAAACTGTGTTTGTTTGATGGACAAGTGTCACCAGAATGTGAAATCCATCCTGTTAGCAGAGTGAATTAATTTACTCAGTATAGCACTTTTAGGCAGTTTTGACCATATGCCTGAGAATCCTAATTTAAATTAAATTTGTTCAAAATGGAAGTCTAAATTCAAACTGACATCATAACATATGACCTCCACTGGCAATGAAAATTGAAAACACGAGACAAGGACATTAATCACTGAATAGTTTATACACTGAATGTCCATCTGAAATGTTAACACTATTTTATTATACCAAATAACGGCTTAAAGTGAAAGTTTATGAACACTGTGGGGTGCCAAAGATAAGACATTCAGACTCATTTTATCATACCCTGGCTCAAATCTTTTGAGCCTTTAGTGAAATGCACAGAGCTAAACCTATTGTTTTTAGTGCATGCATAACCTATTTCTTTTACAGGGACTGGAAATGTGAGCAGGATAGTGGGGATCAGATTTGGCAGCTAGACTTGTGTGGACTCAAATTTGGTCATACGTGTTCATGTGCAGGAGGAAGTGTTTAATGGCCTCAGCGTGGAACTGTCTGTGAAGTTTGGGTCATTGTTTTCTGGGGTTTTTAATTCTGTTTAGCAATTTGAATTTTGGATTTGGGTTCTGATTTTAATTTTTAATAATTTTTTTTTTAGAGAAAGCTTTAGTCATAATGTTGAATGTCGCTGAATATGGAGTATACTGAGAGCATTCTTACATAAAACTTACCAGGGCTATCATCAAACAAATCTCTTCAGGTGACCAGATGGAATTACCACTTTAAACAAATTCGTAGTTTCATTAATWTTTTGAGTCTTGATGTATTTTCATTGATTTGGGTTTCTTCCCCCSTCTTTTATAATTAGGAAGTACAAAATCTATTTGATGGTTTGAAAAGAAAAATATTTAATAATCTCTTTTTAACTTTAACTTAATCTCAAAATTATAATGCTTCATCTGTAATATATTCCCTTTATATGTGAACTTATCAGTGTAACCCAGAATATTGAAAATTTGATGTCATATATAGTTGACTTAGTGTAGTCTGGAATAAAAAACAGAAGGTAAGTTGGATCATTAGTTTCCAAACTGTTCAGTCTTTTGCTGGGAGAGCTTTTTTTGTTCCTATGTAGCTTGAGCCAGTGATTCAAAAATAGAYTTAAATGCTTTTATAGGTGAAAGTGAGTTTAATTGACAGCGAGCTGGTTGTAGCTTTTGTATTTTGCTTTATTGGGTAGTTTMAGTAGTAAACCAAATTTATTGAAGTAAATCTATGAAATTACCTTAATTGCCTGATCTCAATAATATTTTTAAGTAACTCCACTATTTGCCTGTTTTTATTTTAATGTTAGGTACATACTGCAGCTTGTATATGCATATTGTTTGAAGGTTTTGAATGGCTTGCCTGTCTGATCCATTTTAATAGATTCCAGCCTTTTTCCATGACATCATTATTGTAACAGACTTCCTAGAAAATCTGAACAGCTGCTGTGTATTTTTTTCCTGTGTTTGATATTAAAACTGTAGCAGCTATTCTGTTCTTTACAAATGACAGCAATAGGCTTGTCTGATGTAAAACAAAATGAAAAAAAGTCAAAGTAAGGAGCTGTGATGCTGTTAACAGGCCAGTAATGTAACAGGTCCCCATGTATGAATCATTTCATAATGCAATAAGGGATTACTTATGCTGCTGTCATACTGGTCAAAGGTTGGTCCCATTTCCTTCCCCCCTCCTCCGAACTAAACTGTGCATCATTAAAGATGATGAAAACAGTATTGTGCTCAGCTTCCTGGCCCAGATGGCAATTTGCATGAAGAATTTTATTGTATTTTTTCCCTAATATTCTTATGCAGACTGTGCATAGAGGTTTTAAAAATTTTTTTCAGTTCAGGTCAAGCAGACTTGCTTCMTTGTTTTTCTGCTTATCTTGGCCTTCTTGTCTTAGAGGCCTCTTAATGTGGAGCCTGGAGTATYAAATAGAGCTAGGAATTCATTAATCTTGTTGTTACACCTAATTTTGTATCTTGTTCCATCTGTAAATACTGTAAATAGGTGAAAAGTGTCAAAGAGTGATGGGGACCTTTAGATCATTGTATTGTCTGGAATACCTCAGTTGGAGTTTTGGTGTCTTTTAGAYAAATTGTGCAAACCAGCCATGACCTCTGGCATGTTTCATGCCTCAGGATCTTCATCTGCCATGACAAAAACAGCAGKTATAAAGAAAACTTATCCTTTTATGGCTCTGAATAGAAACACACAACACTGTGTGGCTGACTTAGAGACCAGACAAGTCTCACAGTGTAATATGGCCACAAGACAAACCATTAGCCATTAATGCTGTTATCTCAGTCCTGTTTCTTTTAGAGAGCCTTCTTCCTCCACTGGAAAATAAGTCAATAAGTCACCTGTGTATTTTCTCTTCTGTGTGGGGGGAAAAAAGCAGCAATTAAGTACCTTTCCTCTTTATGGAGCAGGGAGATGGTCTGTGCTCCAGGTACGTGGCTGTGAGCTGATTGAAAAGTGCTCCAAGAAAATCAATGCTAACCTTGCAATGAGAAGTTAGATGAGGATGRGCTACATTGCTCCTGTCTGTGGTGTTCATCAAATGGTGCCTGTTCTGCATAGCACGTAGAGAAATAATTTCATGARCAAAATAACTTATACCTTTTGGCAATTATCAGTCACAAGCCCTTCTTCCTCTGTGAAGGACTTAATGAAAGACTGTTTGACCTGTTCTCCATTCGTGTCCTAAAGCAGTCTTGAAGGCACATAATGCATAAATAATTTTAAAGTAATTTATTACTAGGCCAGATGTGACAGAACACATGAGAATTACCTTGTTTTATAACCACAGAAGGTCTAAACCAACACTGAGTATATAATGTGATACCTTCAGAAAAAATACAAGGTCATTCTTTTGAATATTTGATGCACCATGGTACTGAGCGCCTAATGTTTGATACCTTTGGCTTCTGGGCTGTCTCACACCCTGGATGGGAACACAGCTTCAAACCACACAAGCCTGTTTGAAGGTCAGCTCACAACAGGTTGACAAAAATGCAGTCTTATTCCAATGTTAGGCAATTTCTGAAGCTCATTTTTTCAGTCATCTCATTTCTTGTTTATGTTGAAATGAGTGCAAAAGTCTGATATTCAGTGGAACAAAATTTGTGTCTCATTTTCACTTTATTTTTGCAGRGAATTATAAAGCAAAATGAAGAAACAGCAGGTTATATATAAAGTAGTTTGAGACTGTAGTTCTTATGATAGCACTTCTGCTTTGAAGAAAAAGACTTTCTCATTGCCCTGAAATTCACCTGTATGGGAAAAGCTGTAGGGACTGACTTGTTCTGCTTTTAGCTTACTGTTCTTCCTTTATAAAGCATGCTGAAATTAATTCCTTCCTTCCCCTTCTCTCAACCCTCSTATCATTTTCAAAATTATAGTCCTCTGGTATTGCATTTCTGGTCAGTCTGGCTTATTTCAGGTGTACGGTCAGGTTGTGGATTGTTTTATTAGTTCATTTCTGTAAATAAACTTCTTTAGGAAATAGTTTCTCCGCTTCCAATCCCCAAAAGAAGGTTCAAGAGAGTAACTGATATTTGCATAAATATATGTTAATAGTTTTTAARTATGTCAGGGATAAATATTTGCCAAATCAGCTTATAAAAATTCTGCTTACAAAATAAATCTATTTTGTAGCTGTTATTTTTATTTAAAAAAGGCAAAACATCAACCGTCCTCTAGAGATGAAACACTTCTTGTTGGAAAACAATTTTGCAGTCCTTGATATATATAAACTACAATATATAAAATATCAAGAAATTTTGTAATACTTACCACATCCATTCTGATTTCTGTGGCAAAGCAAAACTATGGAGAAATTCCACTGAAATTAATGTAGCTAATCTGTAGTTACACCACTGAGTCGAATAATAATATGGATCATTCATTTGTAATTTGAATGCAAACAAATCTGTAAAATAAATTTCTACCATTCTTCAGACAYGTCATGGACAATGTTTCACATTTTGCTTCATAGACCTCTGAAATAAAACTCGGAATAGGTCTTAGTAATWGCATGTGTCCAAAAATGTAATTCACTTAAAAATTACTGAATTGTGGCTTTCATATTGACACCCTTCTAACAGTGAATTGACTCATATTTGAGTGAGCAGAGAGATCAGTAAAGGTATTTAGATATGGCCTATTGTGTAATAAATAACAGTGTATTTTAAATTGAGGGCGAGAACTGATTTTTTTCATTTGCAGTACAAATGCTTTTCAGTTAGATTTGTGCTCAACTTAATAGCAGACTATGGAAAGAAGAGTATGTCTTAACAATCTGAAAATGATCTTTCAGGTGTTTTTGCATCTCTTAGCTTCAGCTCCTGCCCATGCAGCAGATCAGTCAGGCGCTTCTTCTGTTCCACCAGAAGTACTCAGAACATCAAAGTATGTCAGACACAGAGACTTTCCTTGAGGCCCATAGTGTTTGAAAGGCTTTACTGGTTTCTGTGTTTTTCTCTGCTGTGTAAATGTGTGTCCTTGCAGGTGTTGTTCCTTTAGGGTGTTGTTCACATGTGAAAGTATCACTTGCCAAGACAAATGGAGATTTTTAAAGTTTTTGCCTTCATCACCGTCAGCTTTACACTGGCCCATGCTGGCAATGTGCATAGTTTATAATAAAATATTGCCTTTAAAAATGGTAGCCTTTCTCTGTGAAATCAGTTGATGCCTGTTAGACCAAATGCAGGTCTGCACTGCAAACCATCACCACTAAAGTAATTGTAAGAGTATTGCTGTCACAGCCATGATATTCAAAGATTGGTGAGGGGGGCAGGGTTTGCAGAGAGGTAGYATCTTTTATTAGATGAACCAATACAGCTGGAAAAAACAGATACTTCAGACAAACAAATCCTCCTTCAGGACTGTGCAGGAAAGGCTTTCTATGCCCAGAAGCTTGTCTGTTTTTTCCAGCTGTATCAGTTGGTCTAATAAAAGATATTGCCTCTCCCTGTAAACTCTGCCCAACCAAAACAAGAGCGTTCCTGTCATCCCTTTGACAGAAAATCCTGCAACAGCATGGGCTGGATTTCATGTGCAATACTTCTGCTCATGCTTTACCTGCCCTGCCCTTCTCAGACATGGGGCAGAAAGGGARAATATGTTGAATTAAAAAGAGGGTTTCTTAGACTGACAAAAATTATCAGAGGAGTTGGTTTCCTTAGGTTTAGCTTAAATTGTTGAGAGAAAGGAAATGTTGCCCTCTATGGAGTCTGTTTCTTTCTCYCCACTTGAGAGATGTGGGTCCTGTAGCTTCTGTTCATGCTGATCTTCTCAGTGTGGTCAGCCAGGATACTGGAACAGTTACAAAAGGGMAAATTGTTCCCTGACAATTGCTCTGCTTTTCTGATAAGTCTGATCTTGTAATGTGCTTAGACCTGTAGTTGTAATACTCTCCTAATAACTGGTCACAAGTCTCTTGCTTAGATTTCAAAAGGGCTCTRTATCTCTCCTTGCAGAAAATAGAAGACAAAAATATTCACTGGCTTGACAGGAAGTGTGACTAAAGGGAATTTGCTATAATGTAAAAACAAAAGGAGCAGTGTTTCCAGTGCACCAAAMCTCTTGGAGTCCACTGTGGAAAATGCTTATGGCGTTGTATAGTTTTATGAGCACAAATTGAAGGAAAAAAGCTTATTGAATGACTTTTGGGGACTAGTCCTCTCTATCAGTGGACTATCAAATAGTGGTCAAAGAAAACCCCTCTCTGCTGTGGGGTGGGAGCAAGGAATCTGTAAACTTTCTTGTACAATATACCAGGACAAATGCTGCTTTCAGACTCATTGAGGGTCCTAAATTTGCTCAGGGGACTTGGGATGCAATGCCAGGAGGTGGTGTGGTTGCCCTTGGGCATGCAGATTATCAGGCTCAAAGTCCTTCCACAAGGACACTGTGAAAACAGTGGAGCTGTTGCCTTTCCACTCCTCCATTTCCAAGATGCCTCATACAAAACCTGTTTACCTGGGCTGGATTTTAGCTGACATTCTCTTGGTTGTGTTTTGCCCAGCATCTCCTCGGTGTGGTGGGCAGTGACATGTGCAGAGAAGTCTCTGCCCTGAACCATGTGTGATAACTGTAGTGCCTTTACCCTTCTTGGAAGGATTTATCTCTTCTCGAGCAATAAATGTTATTAAAGCACCAAAGTTCAGTAGCAAGATCTTCAATTTGTTTGATTGTCTTAGGCATCCTCACTGCTTTCATCGTGCTATACCAATGCCAGCTGTTGCTGAAGGCTGTAGCTGCAGGGCGAGCCTCGAGCTGCCCTGGAGTCTCAAGACACTTTGGCTTTTAYGCCCCTGCAGCAAGAGAACAAATAGTTCTCTCTGCACAGTGCAGAATGAGGTGTGAGTGAGCTGTCGTGTCCTCTCAAGAAACTGGACCAGAGAGCGAGGCTGAAGCCAGGGCTTGAAAAATGTAGCCTGTGCCTAAGTGCCAGAGTGAAAAATAGTTGGGCTGGCATTCTTCCTGTAGTGTTCTGAGGCAGTGACTGATGAGGACTTGGATTTGAACATGAAAAAAAGAGATTTTTCTGTGTCAAATCTACATGTAGACCAAAAATGAGCRAGGAAAGGAAGGTGTGAGGGAGAAAAAGAGAGAAGTGTGTTTTGCCAGATGCTGCTTTCATGCCATGCGTTGTGTCCCATACTCCCAGAAGAAAAGCGTGTGCCTTGTTTAGTCTCAGTTGCTGTGAGATGGTCCACTTTCTCTTATAGATCACTAAGTAAATTCAAAGTCTTTAGCCTCAACCCTTTTCACCTCTGTCCCTTCAACACACTGATTTTCTGGGTCCTTTCAAGTCACATGTGCTGACTCACCATGAAGTACTAGGATTTTTCTGGCTGTGCTGCCACAGGACTATGATGCCAGGGTGGGATTTCAGCATTCAGATGTGTCAAATGGGCCTGAAAAGAGCCTAAACCCTACTGCTCTGCAGTAAAGAGGAGAAAGACACCCTTCTGCTCTGAATTCCATAGCATTCTCCTTGCTGCTCGCCTGCCGTACTGTGTTCCATCCTTGCAGGCAGCTGTTTCTTGATGATCTTWATGCATCTTGCACAGCTCTTCCAAACAGCCATGAGCTGCTACAGCTTGTCACACATCTCTGCAGCTGAAGAGGCATTTAAAAAATTGTTTACTTCCTTGCAAACATGAGAAGCCAGCTATGATGGTTACTGCCCATTCGTGTTTGGAAGATCATTTTGCAGCCAAAAGGAACCTAAGAATCTGGAGACACTTTGGCATTTGGCTCGCTGAGTGGGTGGATAGTTTGTTTTCAATCCTCGATTGAAGCACAATGTGTTGGTGCACAAGGATGGAAAAGAAAAAAAGGTGTAATTATAGTATGGTGTTGCTTAGGAGCTGAAATACTGATATGTACAGTGACATGCTAAAATATGAGGTGAAAGTCTGATAGAAGCAAATGAGTATTTCTCTCCTTTGGCCAAGAAGAGTCAAGGAGAGAAACAGAAAACATGACCTGAACCAGCAGACCAGAGATGCTAATGCGGGTGGTTATGTGTAAGGCCTGTGTGTGTGGGACAAATCAGTGTCATCTGAATCTCTCTTTAAAAAGTAATGAAACACACAGCCACCACCATGAAAGCTTAATGTGCAAGGTCTGCTGTAAATTACACTKCAGTGTACAGGGACTCTGAATGCTTGCAACGTAATTTGAGGCATGTGTGGTGGCCATTCAAAGATACAATTTCTAATATATGTAACTTGTTGYGTAGTCTTGTTGACCTTTGCCAAATCCAGGTTAATAATAATAAATAATATTTAATGTTTCTGATGATGTAACTTGTTTGGATTCAACCTGTTGAATCTGAGTAGCTTTGTGATGATAAAATACCAGCATCAAAAATTAAGGGAYCAGTGAGGTTTGACATGGAACCTGCTTGGTTTATAACTAGATACCAGTTTTCATGTAACTACTTTGGAGGCTGTGCAGATTGAAACAAAAACTGCTGGATTTTTTCTCTTTGATAAATGAAAGGTAAATATAGCTTACATTATTTTAACATTTTCYAAGAAGAGTCTTGCAACATTTATTGCATGTCTTTATCCATATCTTCTTGACAGATGTTTAATTTTTAGGTTTTAGCAGTTAGCTTCATTTCTCTACTTTAAAGTTAGTAAGTATGTGGGACTTGCCTCTAGTTGCTGTAAAACATGAATTTTTGCACACATATGTTAATTCTGCTTTTTAATATTTGCCTTTTGGAAATGCTTCAATGATTTATTTTCTCCAGAAAACTTTTAAAATGTTTCCTCTTGTCCTTGTCCTTGTTGAGGATTCTTCATTATGTTCCCTTACATTACTCTGTGCTGTACACTTGAGCCTTGTTCTTCCACAGCCGTGCACACCTTGTGCTTTGAAAAATTGATTCATTCTTTATGCATGCTTCCCTTCTCTTGGCTGGGAATTAAATGCTTTAAATCTCTGTTCTCCCATGTTAATTCTGGCTAAGTTGATTGGTGTTACTCCTTTTCCTTAGTAAATCCATTAATTCCAAATTCTTCAGCTCCCTCTGCAGAATCTTAGAGCCTCTGCTTCTGGGCCGTTTGCTTCTCTTCCATCGCGGGTGACTAAATCTTACACTTCTTTTTCTGTTGATAATCCTGGAGCTGCCTTCTCTCTGTTCTTCTCTCATCTCGTTGTTTATTTTAGAGGAGATAGARGTGCTTTGGTGTAGTGTCAGTCCAGTTAGGCACATGTTATCAGTGACGTTTTCTGRAGATTTGAAACCTTCTGGCTCCAGTTGTTTTAAGTATCTATCTAACATTTTTCCTTTGGGATCCATATCTTTCCTTCATTGGAAGGAGATACAATAGCCCTAAACACCTTTTTATCACAAGATATTATGACTGAAATTATTTTTCTCTGTCTCAGCTCCTGGTTGCTGAAAAATTGAAATTGTAAATTTAAGAAATGCTATCTTACTTTAGAAACACATGACTTCTTACATACTGCATTTATCCCTTAGTAAAAAAAAAAAAAAAAAAAAAAAAAAAAAAAAAAAAAAAAAAAAAAAAAAAAAAAAAAAAAAAAAAAAAAATCCAGACAAGTTAATTAAATTATATGTCATTTCCAGAATATTTTCATTCAGAATTTTGCTTAGTTGTAGCAAATCTTTGAGCAGCTTTATTTTTAGTTTAATGATGAAAGCATTTTTCCTCAAGAAAAATAGTTTATAGTCAGCAAATAAACTAAAAATTTATCATGGTCACCCAGAAGTTAAAAAAATCAACCAGATTCTTGTGTTTTGCAGTAAGTAAAATACAAACTGAGTGTCAGGTTTGGTTATCTGCCTTAATGCTTTTAAAACACTCATAACAACTAAGTAAAGTCTTCATTCTTAGAATGAAGAGTAAAAAGTATATTTCATACTCTTGAAAAAAAAAATTTTATTTCTCTACTTTTTTTCTGCGAGARAACACCACCTCTCTTCCTCCCAGCTGAATGTTTTTGTGCTGACAACCTCTTGTCCACTTGGACCAAAGTTGCCAGGTGCACATCTGGCTGAGCCATATGTGTTTGTTGCAGGAGAGAGGAGACACCCAGGATTTTTTCTGAGGTTCTGTGAAGCTGATATATAGCACAACAGATGATGCAATGGATTATTTTATGGGCCCTCACTTTTCAGGCCCAATCTCTTTTGACTCCTTCAGCTTGGACATATCTCAAATGCTGTGAGACACTAATAYAATATTCCTCTGAGACTGGTTTCCCACCAGGATTTTGTGACCCCTGTGAACATCTGTAAGTTCATCCATTAGTAATGTTCAATTGCTATTGACCAGTTCCAGCCTAAATCCTGTGATGCTTGGAAGTAAAAAGACACCAAATTTCTGCAAGAAAGCTAGAAATTGTGGGGAAAAAAGATACAGAGGGTTGAAGTAGTATGCACCTTGCGTTTCTTATATGTGTGTATATATGTATCAAAGGATATATACATRTAAGTGTTATATCACAACTCTGGATACTCTTCACTAGTTGTGGCTTTTTAAGCTACAAGAAAACTACACAAACACACTTTCCTATGCTGCTGGCTTCACAGATAGCTGGACAAAAAATTCTTACTTGTGTTAACAAGCAAAGGCATACAGGTAATCAGCTTTTAATCAGTTTACAGAATTACAGGGAGAGAGAGATGTTTGATGGCTTCATTGTTTAACCCCATGGGCCATAATTGTCTTTCTTGCCACATGTTGTTTATCCTTGTTGTGTAGTCATAAAATCAGTTTGCAGCTACATGAAATGSGACTCAGAATAGCTTTCACCCTCTTTTTTTTAGCATTCTTCACAATTACTAACCACTCAGTAAAAGTTTGGAGGTGATATAGGTATAATACAGGGAAATTTGTTTTTTAAAGGAAATTGCCAATGAGTTCCCAAACTTTGAAATCTCATTTTTAATTCTTTAACAGAACACATGGATTTGTGTTCATTACATTTTATCCCTTTGCAAAAACATGCTGAGAAGAGTGGTGGAGAATGAGTCCAAGACTGTGAATAATTGTGGAAATATCCATATCTGACTGAGTAAATTATGATCTGTGGTCAACCAAAAAATTGTGGTACACAATGAAAAATTTTTCCATTCATTTTTTAAGATRTTTCTTCTTTCTGCCTTTTTGTCTAATCCATCATTTAGAAYAGATGGATTAATGGTGGCACCCATTGATGGGAAGAGAGACAATGGGCACAAGCTKAAATACAGAMAATTCTGTTTAAACATAAGGGCGAGGGGTCAAGTTTTTTACTGTGAGTGTGCTCAAACTCTGGCAAAAGCTGCCCAAAGAGGGTGTGGAGTCTTCATCCCTGTAAATGTTCAAGATTCAACCAGTCAAAGTCCTCAGAAGCCTGTTCAAGGTGGCCCTGCTCTGAGTAGGATCGCTGCATTAGATTCTCTCCAGGGTGCCTTAAAACCTCAACTATTGTGTTGTTATGCAAAGTGAAAAATACAATTTGGACTTTTTTCTTAAAGATAGTGATCTTATTTCTCATCAGAAGTGACTAAACAATTTATTGAGGTGTTGTGAAAATACTATAAGTAATTATCATCTTCCATGATAAAGAAATATATTACTATTCTCAGACTTGAACCACAATGATGCAAAGCATGGAWACTTCATCTAAAAGCAGTAAGAGCAGTCTTTCATTCAACACGTTATTGTGCATTCCTAGATAAAGATAATGTGAAGACCTAAGAGTTATTGAGATGGCACTAAAATTGTTTTTGTTGTTGCCAATGCAGTTTTTGGAGTGTTTCTTCAGTTGCTGTCTCATGATGTGTAACTTTTTTAATTACTTTGCATTTATATAAATGGAAGTCATCTTTTGGTTAGAAGTCATTCTTCTCATTGGATGGTCTGAGAATGTAAACGGAGGAGCAGCAGTGTAATATAAAGCTGATTTGAAACCTGTTTTAAAATGGTGGTGGTATTTAAATCTCTGATTTTCCTGGGATCTCTGTAAGTGGATCATTATCTAACTGTAGAGTGGGTCAAACAGTCTCAGGGAGACTGCACATCTCAGACCTCACTCAGATTTCATGTCAAGGATAGACCCAGTGGGCCCCATGTTCTTCCTGCATTTGGAATCTTGGCTTTTCAGAGGAAGGAAGCTTGACAGCATGGAAAGATCAAACCTTGCCATGAAGTCTTGGCGCTGTTGACATGATTTATCACAAGGTTATAGAAAAAGTTGCTGTCAGATTAGTGTAAACTCTGTGTGGTTCTATAGCTGTCATCAATAGCTGAATCAGTGTGGGATTTTTTTTCTGGATAATACAACCAAGGATAACATCTGTCCCAGTAACAATAAATCTTAAATCAGGGGACTCTGATATATCATAGTATCTTGCAATGATGTTTACATGACTACATTCATTGTGTGAAGAAAAGGAAGGTGCRTGAGTAAAATGTAGTTGGGGAAATGAGGACATCAAATCACAGGGATCAAATCATCAAAGCTTCCACAACACTTAAGCATGCCAGACTGCAGTTACTACCTCTACCAGAAAATTAATTCTTTTAAGATGGCAAGAAAGGAATCAATTGCGTTTTTCTGAGAAACACTTAGGGAGTTAGCTTTTTCTTTCCAATGCATTTGCAGTCATTCTTATTCTTTTATATTTCTCCTCCAATGAACTCATCTTCTGACTGTCACACATATGCCTGCAATATGTATTATCGAAAGAATTTGACTCTAATCCAAATATTTAGTCTGATTCAAACAAGCCCAATTCGCTGCATATCATTACCTCTGTTTTCCTTMTGCTATGAGTAGTGTAGCTGTCCAGCAGCTTGCATCCAGCTGTGAGGGCAGGCATGCAGCTGTTCAGCCAAGTCCAACATCAGAAATAAAATGAGGCACCTATGAGAGATGTGTTTGTAGATAAGTGGCGTAATTTACTCTCACAGTAAATGAAAACAAACCATCAGCACCTTTGAGTCAGTGAGCTGACCAATGGGGAAGTTCAAAAATAGCTGCATACGTCAAGTAATGCATGCWGAAATGGATGCAGTTTCTTGATTTATTTGTCACAGTTGTTTGGTTTTTTCAACCAGAGAGATAAAGTGAAGACATGATGGACTRCAGAACCTAAGTAAACTCTTTTTTGGTAACAAGCAATTAATYTGTGCTCAATTTGTGCTACAGTGACACTGTCATACAAAGCCATAAAGAAACAGGTGCTATTAGAGATGTTTTCCCTTCATTATTCCTCCAGGTGTTGTTTAACTGTGCTTGAGTACAAGCTCTGCACACTTTTTTTTTTTTTTTTTTTTGAGTACAAGCTCTGCACACATTTTTTTTTTTTTCAGAAGCATTTTGGAAACTTTTGGATATCCTAGTGTTTCAGGATTTTTTTTAATACTGAAATGGAAGATTACATATTACATATATTGTTGGGTTTTTTTACAGGAATGGATTACTTAAGTATTAGCTCTGATATATGCCAGTCTTGCAAATGAACTATCATTAACTGCTGAGTATGGTTGTTGCTTTTTTAAGTTTCGCTCTCTTAGTCATATGTTTTGAATATTTCTCTTTCTGTSTCTTCCTTCCCAGTTAATCTCTTCCTCCTGTACAATATGTTTCTAATCCACCTTTTAATTGTGTGGAATCTTTTTAAGCAATTTAAATTGTGATTGTTTTCCTTCTTGTAGCCATTAAGAGACAGTTATCTAGCACATAGTTTATTAAGTGTGGTCTTTAAAGCAGTGATTAATTAACAATGATTTAGGGTGTAACTGAAAATATTTATACAGACTGACTTAAGGTGAAAGAATTTTAAATGTGAATATTTCCTTGTTCCAAATGAGATTAAACTAGTTTTAAAAACAAAAAGAGGAGAAGGGGGGATGCTGAGTTGTATGGCTTTTGTCCTGACAACTTGCTGCTGGTTTGCAGCTAAGTGGGCTCTTCCCCCATTTTCTTGTATTGAGCTTCAGGGCAGCATTTATTCCCTGGGAGAGCCAAGGCTGCTGTTTTCATCCAAACAACAGGGAAATTATTAGACTGTGTTGTTATAAAGCTGCATGAGTGTAGTTACAGTTCACCTCAGTGCCTTGGTTCTTGAAAACTTCTGGATGATTTTTAAGGAGTAAGGGAATTTTGCCCTAAACAAAAATTTTATGGAAGCAGCAGAAATTTTGATGCAGYATTTGTTGATTGTGTTGCAATGAAAACTGAAACCACATTCTGCAAATTACCTGCTGTGTGATGTCTTTATATTTTTAATGGTCTTCTCTTCAAAAGTCCTCYTACAGTATTGCTTCAGTTGAAAAGAACAAATAGGCTATTTATTAAGTGTGCAGTCAGTGGCATTTCAGCTAATAATGAATAAGTGCTTACAATAATCTATCAACAGTAAAGGATTTTTTTGAGTCATGTATGATCTTCCTGTCTGCTCCCTGGAGTCTGAAATATTTATTACTTGGAAACAAAGACCCTTAGAGTCAAAGGTAAGCAATGGCATGCTGAAAGAGCAAGAGCACGCCTGTAAACAGGAATATGGTGGAGAGTTAATAATGGACCTCTAGAAGGGCCCACTGTACATTCAGTCTTCTTTTCCCACCCCAACCCTCCTAAGAGGCAGTTCCCTCCAGCCACACTCATAAAGAGCGAGTCCATGCATCGTCATGTATTTTACACACATTCATTAATGTGCAAGGAGTGCAATGCTCTGGAATATTTRTTTTCACCAAATAAACAGCATTTGATTCTCCAGTTCAAGCATATTGGTAATTACTCTGGGTAGATTCAATATTCTATGGGGCTGGACCCCTAAATGGTGTTTGCGTGAAAACTGTTCTTAACCATGTCGCCCACCCGTGTGGTAGAGCAGCAGATTTTGGGAAAGGGGCCTTTTTTTGTGTTGTAMTTCTTCAGATGTGACAGACATCATGGATGGGCATATTGAAGAAAATAACATAAATTAAAAATTAAATTGATCTGTTTTCCATCAGAAAAACATGAGCATGTTGTGGTTGAGGAGTGGTATTCTGCAGTTTACTAATCACACTGAAACCACGACACCCCTCACTCCCCCTCCTCCTCCAACTGGAAGAACAAAAGGCAAAGATTATGGGTTGAGGTAAGAACAATTTACTGGAAACAGCAAGGAGACATGAAAATGAACAGCAACAACAACAATGTTAGTAACAAAAGGTATATGAAGAAATTATTTACATTTAAAACAATCATGGACCATTTTCCCCGTCACACTCTCTTCTGACTGAAGGAACATCCTTCTCCCTGGAAGAGAGAGTCCCTTATTTCTGCCCCTGGCAGTAAGGTGAGGTGRTATCAAATAACATCTGGGCTTTAGCCATGTTCCCCTCCTGGCTACTAGAAAAAAAATAACCATGTCCTGGCCAAACCTAGGACAGAGCAAAAGCTAACAATCTTTACAGTGCAGGATTCACAAAGCTGCATCCAACTTAAAAAATCCAAATTTTGTTTAACTTTCAGTTGCTTACAGGTAAATTCTTTAAAGCTGAATAGAATTCACTTTGATGACTGAAGATTATGAGAATGGTTCATAATACAAGGATGAATAAAATATGATAGAGTTTCATTGTGATGTTTGCACTTGTGCAGAGTTTCCACAGGTATTCTCAAGAAGGAGAAAGAAAATTGGTTGTTTTGTAGGTTTTTTTAAATGTATTCCTTCTGGCATTTGAAATACTAATTTTTTTGAGGTATGTTTGATTAAAACAATTTCACAGTCACTGCTGACAACACTGTGAGATTATCTGCCTTGCATATCTAAATAAAAGTTAAATCAGTGCTGCTGTTAAAAATGTAGCTTGTGCTTGTCAAATCTGAAAGGAGGGGATRGCTTGTTAGCTGAAGAGATCATAGTGTATAACCAAGAGCAGACTAATCATTTAGGTTTTTGGGGACAAGAAACTAGAAACCCAGGAAGCTGGAGTTCAGATTTCACAAAACTCGACTTAGGTTTTCATTTTCCAGAAACAGAACAATGTGTGCAACCGTGTGCCATTTACTGTCTGTAGTCTCTTTCCCCCCAAATTATTTTGCTGGAATCATAAAACTTAGTTACTTGAAGGAATGTGGAGAATCCTGCGGTCTTCTTTATAAATGAAGGGATCTTTTGTGGTTTTAGTATTTCCTTTTCACTTTTGCAAGTCAGTTTTCATCAATGACAGTTATTCTTTTCGTTCTGTGTTTAATCAATATCTGAGGTGCTTCTTAAAGGAAGCTTTAAACTTTGAAAGTAATTGGTCATATTTTAGTTAGGACTAAACTCATATTTTTGAGCTTGGGAGGAAAATTTAAGGAAACTTTTTTTTTAAGGAAGATTACACTTTCATTACAGTTTGTAATGCAGGTGGAATTAAAACTTTTTAACCTATATTACATTGAATTTCTAGAAAGGAGTTTGCCTTTATAGACTTCTATCTCTATTCTTACCAAATTTCTTACATTGATTTGTACTAGTTATATAGATGGTTCCACAGATATGTGTGTGTATATATACATATCTGTGTATATATATATATATATATATATATATACATAAATATATATATAAACATAATATATAAACAATTACAAGGGCAGTTCTCTGCTTTCTGTTGCTGGTTTAGGGGAAGATGTGTAAAAAAACAAGGCCCTGCTCCAGAGTGCCTTTCCATGACAGCAACTCCTTTTCTTCTCTTAGCATTCATTCCTGAAGGAATACATACAAAGGAATTTATTCCTAAAGGAACACATGGAGGAATGTGTCATCTAAATTTAGAGTATTGAAAATTATCTCTGCTAATTAATGATTTTGCACGTTTGCTKTCTCACTGAAGGTCTGCAACAACTTGTTCTGCCTTTTCTCCCCCATTTTTACAGGGGTTCTTTCACACAGACAGCTTTTAAACCTGCATGAAACATAAGGAAACAGTGAAATGTCTGAAAAATATAAATCAAATCATTAATGGTATCGGTTTGACTTCACTGCTCAGTTATTTAGTCCTATAAATCCTGGCATTATGGACTAGATTTATTCAGTGAAAAAGAAATGCCACTTGATTTATTTTATCTGTAAGAGCTCACCATCCTCTGCTGGTGAAACCAGCTCTTTGTGATAATGGATCTCCTAATTTTACCAGGCAATCAAAGATGATGTGATGCAGAGAAGTATCAAAGTGGCAAGGAAACAAGYTTTTTGACTCTACAATAAATGTCACACTGATGCTTAGACTATGTGGTTCAAGTTGTTTACTGACATTTAATATGAAATAATTCAACAAGARGGCATTCCAAACAAGTCATCTATAGCTGTGTATCCTTTGTGTAGCTGCTTTGTCTTCTGTTACTTATGGCATTTCTGAATAGGGAAGCACAGTGATACAGCTGAAAGATTATTGTTGATTTACTCTCTGATTAAACAACTAAATTAGTTTTACATTTTAAAAATTAGTACCATGTATTTTGACTAACTTTGTTTTAAAGGTCCTCCTCAAAGGTGTCTCAAATGAGTGTCAGCTGAGTGAGGAAATGGAAACATTATTATACTAAACAATCACTACGGCGCTGGCCTGCAGTTCATCAATTTTAGAGATGAGGAAGGAATTTTTGTTAAGTGTAAAGAGTTACCCTGCTGTAAAGTGTGCTAAAAATTCCTTATGCTTGACCTCAGGCTATGAGAGCTCAGGTATGCACTGGCTTCTTTTCCCACAGTTCACTAAAAAGGYTTTTGACTAGATCTACAGACATCCTATCTCCTTCACTGAGAATCCTCCTCCTCTGACTTCAGCCTTCCAAGATATTGCAAATTGTTATTAGTGATCTGAGTGCTGTCTTAACCCTGCTTTCCTTATTCACTAGTGAAGACCAACCTCCAATCCATCACAGCATKTGCATGCATGTAAGAGTAGTTCAGTGTCTTTAAAGTGCAGGAATAASTCAATGTCTTTAAATTATTTGGATTCTAAAAGCCCACTGAAGCCATCTTCATTAGTGTCTGCACTGCTGACAGACTTTCCTGCTGTGCAGAGTACAGGAGAGCAGGCTGTGATGAAGGCTGAAGACTCAAACCCAGAATGTCCACRATTTCACATTCAGTGCGTTTGAAAATGTGCCAGTCTAGATGACAGATGTTGCTATTCTTGTGTGGTTAATACAGGTTTGTCTAAGCTTTAGCTACATTGTGAAAACCCTCTGAGGCGCTTATTTTCTTATTTTTCTTGGCTGGATGAAAGGTAACAGTACAGAATGTTAAAGACTTTGGTCTTACTGCTTCAGTCATCTGCTCAGCTCACTCAAAGTTTCATTTATTAAGAAGAGAAGACAAGAAAAATTTCTGAAGGATTTCTGTCTCGCCTTTCCAGTTAAAGGGGAGTGTAAGCCATCTTTTATAGGGTGTGACACATAATAGCTAATTCYAATATATATACCTTCAGTTAACTTCCTTCTTTAAACTAGGAAATGTAAGTACTGTCTATACAGATAAAATTTACTTCTATGATGTTTTCATAAGACGCCTTAAACTCCTAATTTTGGGTGAACTTCAGAGGTTAGGAGAAAAAAAGATTCAGAGTCAGGAAATAGAAATAGATTCAAAATAATTCAAATTATCTTTTACCATTAATTTGCATACAATACTGGCATGTTGGATGCYGACAGTATGCTTCTGTGATGCAACAGGAACCTTCAGATGAGCATTGATTACTGTACCTTATTAGTCATTTACTTTATACTTCCTTGCTAGAGAGACTAAATTCTGAAAAAAAATTCAACCTTTCTAAATCAACATTGAAGTCAAATGATTTAAGCTATTTCTGACTAATATATGAGGTATCCTATGCGAAAAAGGTCAGCAGAGAGGTAGAAGAACGAGTCTACTGTTAGTAGAACTTGGGACAAATTTAGGTCTGCAAGCCCCACAGGCTTCTTGAACCTATGGGATGAACTCATAATCTACATTTGGCTTTTAGCATAGCCTTTTTTMCCTATTTGGCAGGAGTAGCCAAGAAAGAAATCTTCATTTAATCAAGGATAAAATTCACTCATTCATTATATGGAATAAAACCACAGTGTGCATGAAGAGACASATGGAGATTTTCATATAGTAATGAAATTTTATATAAGGTGTTTGAGTGTTTGTTGAGGCACAATATGTTAAGGTAGTTTTCAAAAGATTTAAAAATAATCTTGCAGACCTTTAAAGCTATTTTGTGGTTTCAGAACTTTTGGCTGGATTTACTGTATCATAACTGATGTAATGAAAGAAAACAGAATAAGATGCCTTTAAAAATACACAGAATATTTGGAATATTTTTGAGTATTTAAACTGGTTTATAGTTGCAGAAATCCAGGCTTCTGGGCACAGTTTGGATTTTAGTGTCTGCTACAATCTTTCAATTTTATAGCATTACTGGAAATAATTTTTCCTTACTGCTGGATGCATTCCTTTCTTTCTTTCCAAATAACTTGAATCTTTCACACTACAGGTTTTCTTTTTTTTTTTTCAAGTTACTCATTCAGCAGGTTTTTACTTTCTTTATGTCAGAGTAAGTGATTTTGAAACTTTGATATTATTCATCTTGCTAAAAGGTCATTTTGGAACTGTATTGGTCCATAGTGTTCAATTACYGTTCTGTGTCCCATGGGCATTATTTTAAATAACTACAACAGCCTTTTAAAATGAATGGTAGTGTTGGCATATTTCAAGTATGCCTGTTACTTCTGATTAATATTAGAGTTAGTTCTAGATTTAGGGCTAACCCAATTGCATTTTAAGTCTATGAGCTTAAGTGATGCAGTAACTTAAGTGATGCAGTAACTGTCTCATTATCAAACTGCAATGGCTGGCTGTGCAAAAAGCAAGCAAAAAAAGCAGCAGTTAAATAATGCACTAACACTAACAATGCACTAACACTAATGAACATTTTTCTTGAGCTATTCTTCTTTCACAACCTGCAGGCTGTGTTTGAGCTAAACTTTGCACACGATTAACTTTGGGTGTCACGGTTGCTGCCATTGATTTCAGTGTTTCCTTGCAGGAAAGCACCTAAAAATGCACAGTTGGCACTTCCTCCAAAGCTCTTCTGTTACTGAAAATTTTGYTGGAGGATTTCAAAAACTTAGAAAACATTAGGGTGACCTGAATTAGTGTCTAATTGTTCTATGTCATGCACACTTCAGCTRTGTGATTTTAATGTAAATTATCATTTCTAACACTGGGTTGCTGCCTGTGAATTTTAAGAGGTTTCAGTGACATTTTGTTTAAAAACTAGGCCTTTTTTCCTGAATGTCTGGTTAACACTGCTCTTCCTCCTTTGCTCTMCTCCAGCAGTCATCCTCTGAGTGCTGTCAGACTTTTCCAGCACACTAAGTTCCTATWTTTTTGTCAAGACACTGTCCTTGTATCATTTGAAGTCAAGAAATGCCAGTCTTGTTGCTGTCACCTGTGCTGTAACTCTTCTGCATGGGCAGTTCCAAATAAATACATGGTTATAAACCCAGCCTTCACTAAGAGCTGTAGTTGTGGTATCCTCGCTCTCACTCTCTCTCTTTACACGTCTTCTTTTGCTTCTTTTTATGTGGCATCGTAGTGATGAGGTATGGTAAAGGGATGTTGCATATTTATTTACAGAAATACAGGAATGTGCATGTTTCATTAAAATTATGGGCATCTTGTGAAATATCAAAAAAATGTAAGATAATTCACTGTTTTACAGATGTAGATGTCCAAGAATAAGTTTTTGATATTATACTACACATAAAGCTATGATAAATACTTCAATTTCTTGCTCAGTTTTATTAAACCACTCTGGTTTCTGCTTTTCGTAGGGATTTATTTGTGGCAGCTTAAAAGTTTGATGGAATGATATTATGAATCTGTCATGTACATGATTGAGGAGGAGAGCTGTATGTAGGAGCTTTATGACTGAGAAACATGTAATGAGCAAATTGGTTACACTTTGCATCTGGCACTTCCCCAAGGCATAGCAATTACCTATGTCATCCAAATGTATTTTCATTTAAATACAAAAGGTTTCTGTGGCATCAGTGACAAGCTTCTAAACTAAGGTTTTATAAATAGTGTCCATTTAAACAAAGTCAGCTTACTAATGACCATCTTAGTTTTTCAGACTGCGCAGTAAAGATAAATAAATCATTTGAAAGAAGAGCCTTAACTATGTGAGCAAGGTACTAAAAGCACTTCCMAGAGCTGTTGTTGATGAAAGTAGTGTAAGTAAAGCAGTAAGACTTCACATATCTTTCAATATAGACGCAGGAGATGAAATGTCTGTTTTGTTCCAAACTTAGTGTTAAAAGTTTTTCACTTGACAGAGCTGCAGATGGATGAATAAGTGCTGGCCACAACCTCGGTGGTAACCTCAAAGGTGTGCAGGGATGCTAGCCACTGGATTGTGCCAGGCTGTGCATTTTCTAATCACACAATCTTGATGGTCCTGTAAGCCTTGGAACGGGCTGGGATTTATGTATCAATATTTTCCTGACAAGGAGAATTTTATAAGCTACCTTAAAAAGGCACTGATTTTAAGATAAATTCCTGTAGCTTTTAATATTAATGCTGTTATGATATGGTTTATATTTCACTTGGGAAAAACCTCTCAGTTATGCCATCCAATATACTGATGAAACACAGGAMATTTATCTGCATTTGTGATGCCACAGTGCACACTGAGGACATGCAGCAAATATGCAGTYGTTTGTGTTGATCTTGCCATCTCCTTTTCACTTTCCTTAGTTTTCTGTTTCTAGGTACACATCTCTTAACAGCCCAGGCTCTCAGTGGGTTCACAGAGATGTTATTCTGTTTTTTGTTTTTCTGATTTTTAGACTTTGAAACTTTTATTTATTTCAGGGCAGGACTGTGGGTTCCTACCACCAGTGATGTCTCATGTTTACTGTCATACTCTGCATAATAATTAAATATGAATTTGGATACCTAATACCTGACCACTGACAGAAATKTTGAGAGACAGTGTTAAYAKTAATTCTTCATCCTTCTGTGAATAYCTGTACAGTCCTAATGCTCTTGTGTGAATTCTGTGACAGACACACACTTTATTCAACTTGAAGAACTTGTT